>NC_089762.1:41125890-41153390 GCF_040412425.1 Macrobrachium rosenbergii | reverse complement strand
GAGGAAAATATAGGTGAAAACATAAAGGTTAGACGAGGAAATAGGAGAAAGATACGGGAAAATGAGGAAAACTAAAGTATATATGAAAAAATACAGCAAATGAGGAATTCGATAAAAAAATTTTAAAGGGAAAATTTAAAAAAATAGAAACATATGAAAGTTAGACGAAGAAATGGAGGAAAACTACAGTGTATTAGCTGAACAAAAATTCTGAAAACGAGGAATTGGAAAAAAATAAATAAATGTATAAAAATATGAAAAATTATAAATCACGCTTTGAAAAATTGGAACGACATGAAATTTATGCTGTGAGAATTCGGAGAAAAATGAAGGATTAGCAAATAAAATTAACATTTACTCAAAGAATTTTGATAAAATTAATAATTATACGAATAACATAAAAGACTATTAGGTATCAGGTATTCAACAGACTGGACCCTGCTTATAATAAATAGAAGCCAGAAAGAATAGAAATTCTATTTACGAACGGGGATGAAAGTAAGGGAGTAAATCCGGGGGAGGGAGGGAGGGAGAGAGGGAGGGAGTGGGAGGGGGGAGTGAGAGGGGAAAAGCGGAACAGGAGCAGCACACTTAAAATCCACCTATTTTGGAATACTCTCCAGGTCAGGTCAGCACACACACACACACAGAGAGAGAGAGAGAGAGAGAGAGAGAGAGTCATTACTGATGAGGATAATTAAAAATAAATGTCAAAGGGTAAATGTAATTTACAATAAATTAATATTGTCAATGCATTTCACTTCTATCTCAGAGAGAGAGAGAGAGAGAGAGAGAGAGAGAGAGAGAGAGAGAGAGAGAGAGAGAGAGAGAGAGAGTACATTACAATAAATAATACTGTCAATGCATTTCAATTCTATATGAGAGAGAGAGAGAGAGAGAGAGAGAGAGAGAGAGAGAGAGAGAGAGAGAGAGAGAGAGAGACCAACAAGGGTTAGTAACCTCTCCACAACATACAGAGGAATGGAATGAGGAAGAGGAAAGTATTAGAGAAAAGATAAAGAGAAAATAGGCTTCTACACTTTAATCCGCCACCACCCCAACCCCAACCCTCCCCGGAAAAGCTTACTCTTCTCCGCGTGCCGATGGACCGACGGAACTATTTACGGAACGGGCGTTGTTTCTGGCGTTGCTTTGCCCGACGTTGCTGCGTTGGAGATTTCCAACCGTATGTTTTTTTTTTTTTTTTTTTAGCTCGTGTTATACTTGAAACAACAATCACGTTGCGTAGCGCTATTGCTGAATTTCAGGGCAGCTACTGGTTTTAAAACGTTAATTTTTGCATAGTTCAATTCATATGCTGTGTGTATGTATGTACGTGTGTATGTATATACATATACACATACACATATATATATATATATACATATATATGCACTGTGTATATATATATATGTATAAATATACTGTGTGTATATATATATATATATATATATATATATATATATATATAAATTTAGAATCTACTTATCAAATTTTTTCCTGATAAATATTTAACTGTACTGTAATAACTAAAACGTCCTCATATCACAATTTCATAAGTATTTGAAGTGTGAATAAATTGCGAACTTAAGGGGGATTGTGGTTATTACAATTACACACACATACAAACACACACAAACATATATATAATTATAATATACAATTTTATATACAAAACACATTAATAATTAGTGCGCGTCTAAAACGCCCAGTAGCCAAATGACAAGGAAAAATACTGTCGCACAATTAATAGCCCGTACTTCGCAAACATCATTATATCCGGAGAGGAAAATATTACGAAAAAACATAATAGCATCAACCGGAGCGGTAATTGCAATGAGATACTGCATGTCAAACAGAGTGCAGCTTAATATTGATACAGAGCCTGAGTTTATTTATGAATGTGTCGTAAAATTTTTTTGGTAAATGGGTATTAAACTACGTTTGAGTCACAGAAGAGAGAGAGAGAGAGAGAGAGAGAGAGAGAGAGAGAGAGAGAGAGAGAGAGAGAGAGAGAGCAGTAGCAATTGGTTGTGGGGATAATTGAAAATCAATGTCTTAGGGTAACTGAAAATTTTAAAAATTTGCATTTCATTTTTATGAGAGAGAGAGAGAGAGAGAGAGAGAGAGAGAGAGAGAGAGAGAGAGAGAGAGAGAGAGAGAGAGAGAGAGAGAGAGAGAGAGAGAGAGAGAGAGAGAGAGAGAGAGAGAGAGAGGAAATTACTTATGGCGATAAATATAACCAATGATTTTATATCAGTGAATTTCATTCTCGGAGAGACACCAAGAGAGAGAGAGAGAGAGAGAGACTCCTCCTCCTCCTCCTCCTCTCCCCACCTCCAAGGCACCAAGGGAGGGAGGGAGGGGGAGAATTAGCTCTAACAGACCGTGATATTAGCAGATGGCTAAACACATTTAATTTGAAGCTGGACGAACTGCCGTGAACTCTGCAGTTCGATAACAATGACTCCTCTAATAAAATTAAGGCAATGGAAGCTCGCCATCATTAAAAGTGGGATCCATTAGCGACTTACTTTCTTTTTTGTCTCTTTTTTTTTCTTGGTCCTTCTTTCAGTTCAAGAGACCAGAGTGAAATTGTCATTTCAGTGACGAGTGATAAAAATAAACCTATTGAATTCCATGACAGCGTCGGTTTGTTTTAACAATGAATATCAGTGGCAGGGAATATTTTTAATTGCAGAACGATGGATGATTAATGATTGGATTGAGGGGACATTACTGATTAATGATGAGCCGAGGGAACTGCTGGTTAATAACGAGCCAAGGGAACATTATTGATAACTGACGAAACGAGGGAACCTAGGGAACAATTACTGTTTGATGGTAAGCCGAGGGAACATGCCTGTTTAATATTTGGCCGAGGGAACATGATTGTTTAACAGTTGGCCGAGGGAACATGACTGATTAATAGCTGGCCGAGGGAACATGACTGATTAATAGTTGGCCGAGGGAACATCACTGTTCAATGATGAGCCGAGGGAACATTACTGATTAATGAGACGAGGGAACGATAATCACTAATGTGAGCCGAGGAAACGTTACTGATTAATGAGCCGACGGAACATTAACGATTAATGATGAGACGAGGGAACATTATGGATTAACGAGCCGATGGAACATTAATGAGACGAGGGAACATTACTGATTAATGAGGCGTGGGAACGATAATCATTAATGTGAACCGAGTGAACGTTACTGATTAATGACGAGCCGAGGGAACGTTACTGATTAATGACGAGCCGAGGGAACGTTACTTATTAATGAGCTGAGGGAACGATAACCATTAACACGAGCCCGGGGAGCAATAATCATCGATGCTAAGTTTAAGGAAACTTACGGTTAATGTTAAATTGGAGGAAAATTATTCATTAATACAAACCCGAGGAATGTTATTGATTAATACTTAAACAAGGGAGTAATACTAATTGATGCCAAGACGAGAGAACGATATTAATGAAGACAATATTAACACTATTAGGAGGAAATATTATTAGTTGATGCTATGTAGAAGGTACGATACTGATAATCACTACTAAGCCGTGCGAATAGCCTACATCAACATTAAACCTAACCAACATTTAAGAGAGATTCCTCAACAGCGAGCATTTATTCAAAGTGCACAACACACATCATCAAGTTAAACGAAAAGAAAAGAGAGAGAGAGAGAGAGAGAGAGAGAGAGAGAGAGAGAGAGAGAGAGAGAGAGAGAGAGAGAGGCCAAGAGTGAAAGGCCATATCTCTTACTCTCTCGTCTTAATTAAACTCTCGCCATGCCTAAAAATACATTCCATTCCCGAGCTCCCGGAATGAATAACTTTGTTACAGCATCCAGCTCTTGACTAAACAGTCCTCTAGGTAATAATTACAGCGTCCTGTTTTCATTAACACGGCGTAGCATGTATGGGGGAATCCATTTGCATAACTGGGTGAACGTCAGTACACGGTCACCTTCGGATACAGAAAGAAAGCTTACAGACATCATACATACTTCTCTAAATTTCTGACTCACGTCAGGATCGAATCCAGGTTTTTCAATTGTGTGGTTTGGTTGGCAGCGGTCTCGTCTTTCAATTGAAAGACCTGGGTTTGATCCTGATGTGAGTCAGAAAATTATTTCTGTTCTACACGTGATTGTGTGTTGATTATTTCTAACATCATACATCATACATACATATATACATACATACATACAGTTTATGGTAAGGTCTTCTTGGAATGAGGTTGCTACCCCACTACCCGTTTCTAACCAGGCCGCAACCCACTGCAGTCGACTAACCACAGGTACGTAGTTAACTGTTCAGGTAATCAGAGGAAATACCACATTTCCCACCCCCCCCACAAGGATTTCTAACAAAATCTCTCTGGGACGAGGTTGTTACTCACCTTGCCCAACTCTGACATGGCTGCGACCCACTACAGTCAACCAACCACAGGTCGATAAAGCTGTTTAGGTAATCAGAGGAAAAGCTAAGTGACGTATCTGGGTTTATCGATGGTGAGGAAAGTTTGGTAACCACTCAGCCACGGAGATCATAATAAGTTATTCTGAGAATTGCAATGAATTATCCTCGCCCAAAAGATATAACTCATTAAACAAGTTAAAAATGTTCAATTCATCACAATGAATAACGGTATCCAACATAAATCATTTACTTTTCAATACTGCAAACATGTAAAAAAAAAAAAAAATGACTGACCTCCTTTTCCCCCCGATTTAAAAAATATGTTTAACTCGTTTTCCGTGTCAAATGACCCTGCCCTATTTCGTTTGATCATCCCTCCTGCCATTCGCTGTGTCTCCCCTAAAGCTCTCCTATATAACTCCAATACAATATAGATTAAAATGCAGAATTTAGGCCAGAGGCTAACAAGCGCTTGGACCTTTGAGGTCATTCAGCGCTGAAACGGAAACTGACAGTGAAAAGGCGTGAAAGGTGTGACAGGAGAAAAACCTCGCAGCTGCACTATGAAACAGGAGGAAAACCTCGCAGCTGCACTATGAAACAGGAGGAAAACCTCGCAGCTGCACTATGAAACAGGAGGAAAACCTCGCAGCTGCACTATGGAACAGGAGGAAAACCTCGCAGCTGCACTATGAAACAGGAGGAAAACCTCGCAGCTGCACTATGGATCAGGAGGAAAACCTCGCAGCAGCACTATGGAACAGGAGGAAAACCTCGCAGCTGCACTATGAAACAGGAGGAAAACCTGCAGCTGCACTATGAAACAGGAGGAAAACCTCGCAGCTGCACTATGAAACAGGAGGAAAACCTCGCAGCTGCACTATGAAACAGGAGGAAAACCTCGCAGCTGCACTATGAAACAGGAGGAAAACCTCGCAGCTGCACTATGGAACAGGAGGAAAACCTCGCAGCTGCACTATGAAACAGGAGGAAAACCTCGCAGCTGCACTATGAAACAGGAGGAAAACCTCGCAGCTGCACTATGAAACAGGAGGAAAACCTCGCAGCTGCATTATGAAACAGGAGGAAAACCTCGCAGCTGCACTATGAAACAGGAGGAAAACCTCGCAGCTGCACTATGGAACAGGAGGAAAACCTCGCAGCTGCACTATGAAACAGGAGGAAAACCTCGCAGCTGCACTATGGAACAGGAGGAAAACCTCGCAGCTGCACTATGAAACAGGAGGAAAACCTCGCAGCTGCACTATGAAACAGGAGGAAAACCTCGCAGCTGCACTATGGAACAGGAGGAAAACCTCGCAGCTGCACTATGAAACAGGAGGAAAACCTCGCAGCTGCACTATGAAACAGGAGGAAAACCTCGCAGCTGCACTATGGAACAGGAGGAAAACCTCGCAGCTGCACTATGAAACAAGTGTTAAGAGAGGGTTGAGGATAGTAAGATGGACGAAAGAGAATATGAAAGGACCTATAGAATATAGGGCAAATTTGTTATCATTCTTGCATGTTTAACTGCGCTTTACACCATAAATCTTGATTCCTGTACAACGTATGAACATTTCTCGATCAGCAACTGCTGGAATGTTGATTTTGTGAGAATTTCTACCTTTCTCCGTTCACAGAGTCAAGTTTTTCCAATGATAAACCCTTCGTTAAAATACTGATACCTGTTTTTATGTTGAGCTTAGTAATTCTTAACTAAACATCAACTAAACAAAGTGATTAAAGAGGGTGGAATGTTGATTTTGTGGGAATTTCAACCTTTCTGCGTTTAGTGAGCTCGTTATTTCCAATGATAAAACCTTCATTAAAATACTGATTTTTTGATGCTGAGTTTAGTAAAACTTAACTAAGCATCAACTGAACAAAGTGATTAGAGGGTGGAATGTTGATTTTATGGGAATTTCTACCTTTCTGAGTTCAGTGCGTTCATTATTTCCAAAGATAAACCATTCTTAAAAATGCTGATTTTTTAAAGTCGCGTTTAGTAAAAGCTTAACTAAACAACTAGTAAACAAAGTGATTAGACAGGGTGGAATGTTGACTTAGCAGTAATTTCTACCTTTCACCGTTCACAGAGTTAATTTTTTCCAACGGTAAACCCTTCATTCAAATACTGATACTTTTTTGATGATGAGTCCAGTCAATCTTAACTAAACACCAACTAAACAGAGTGATTAAAGAGAAATGATGTAAGCAGAAGTGCATGTGAGCAGTTAAGCGTCGTGTATGTATGGGAGAGGAGACTAACCGGTCACTTCCCCTCTTAAGAGCGTCCGGTGGAGAGAGAGAGAGAGAGAGAGAGAGAGAGAGAGAGAGAGAGAGAGAGAGAGAGAGAGAGAGAGGGTCTCAGTGGTGTTTGGTTGGTTTTATTTTGCTCTCTCTCTCTCTCTCTCTTCCTATCTATCTATCTACCTCTCTCTCTCTCTCTCTCTCTCTCACACGCACACACGTACACATATGAATTGTGTGGATGTTAATACTCAATACAAGACCTTCTCTCTCTCTCTCTCTCTCTCTCTCTCTCTCTCTCTCTCTCTCTCTCTCTCTCTCTCTCTCTCTCTATATATATATATATATATATAATTATATATATCTATATCTTTATCTCTCTATTTCTCTATCTATCTCTCTATTTATCTATCTACCTATATATATATGTATATATATTTCATTGCTACGTTAAACTTGTTTCCCTTCCCCTCAAAAAAAAAAAGAATTCAATAACAATCCAGACATTGCCAACACATTAAATGGAGCTGAACTGTACAAAAGCTGAAAATAAACAATAATAACATACCAGAGACCTAAGGATAACATGAACTGATAGTTCTGCCATAAGATAAAGTCTTTTTTGGCCCCGAATTGTAAAAAGTCGTAAGTGAAAACAATTCAATAAAAAAAAAAAAATATATATATATATATATATATATATATATATATATATATATATATATATATATATATATATATATATATATATATATATGTGTGTGTGTGTGTGTCACGAAATCACAGCAACAATAAAAAAAAAAAAAATACAGAAGAATATATTAAGAAGTTGCTTCAGGGAAATGAACTGATAGCTCAACCATAAAACAATATCTTCTCAGGCCCTAAACTACCAAAAATCTTATCAAAATCATCACTAAAAAGTCAACCCATTAAAATACAATAAGAAATGTATCAATAAATCGTAGCATCACCAAAAAAATAGGAAAACAAGGAAAGAATATATTGAGAAGTCGCCTCAGGGAACCGAACTGATAGCTCAACCATAATATAAAATCTTCTTAGGCCATGAACTACTATAAATCTGATTAAAATCATTCAATAAAAAGCCGACCCATTAAAAAAAAAGAAGAAACGTATCAATAAATCGTAGCACCATTCAAAAAATAAAAAAAAACAAGGAAAGAACGTATTGAGAGGTCGCCTGAGGGAAATGAACTGATAGCTCAACCATACGATAAGGTCATCTTTAGCCCTTTCATCAATAAAATCGCTTTTTATTAAAATCATTCACCAAAAAGTCGACCCATTGAAAAAGAGAAGAAATGTATCAATAAATCGTAGCACCATTAAAAAAAGTAAGAAAACAAGGAAAGAATATATTGAGAAGTCGCCTCCGGGAAATGTGTGGGATCAAGTATTATTGTGTGGTATGCTAATCGCATTTCGGGGAGCCGGGTAACGAGAGCCTTGGGACCAGGAAGACGAAGCCCTGGACCACCTGCCTACCAGGAGGAGGAGGAGGAGGAGGAGGAGGAGGAAGGAAAAGAGAAGATACATATGGAGGAGGAGGAGGAGAAGGAGCAGGGGAAAGAGAGGACGAAAGGAAGATGCATATGGAGGAGGAGGAGGAGAAAGGAAGAGTACAGGGGAAAGAGGAGGAGAAAGGAAGATGGAGGAGGAGGAGGAGGAGGGGAAGAGAAGAGAAGAGAAAGGAAGATGCATCAGGAGGAGGAGGAGGAGGAGGAAAGGAGGAGGAGGAGGAGGAGGAGGAGGAGGAGGAGGAGGAGGAGGAGGGGAAAGAGAAGACGTACAGAAAAAGCATATGGAGGAGGAGGAAGATGGGGTGGAGGAAGAGTGGGTGGAGGAAGAGGAGGTGGTAGGGAAAGGAGGAGGACGAAAGGAACAGTATATGGAAGAGGAGGAAGAGAAACAGACGAAGAAAGAAGCGTAGTAAGAAGAGAGAGGAGGAAAATGCATCAGAATGTGGAAGAGAGAGAGAGAGAGAGAGAGAGAGAGAGAGAGAGAGAGAGAGAGAGAGAGAGAGAGAGAGAGAGACTCAAAACAAATTAAACCTGACAAGAACGAATCGAGAACGGATGAGAAAAAAAGAGCAAAAATAACATTCAAAGAACAAGAGATAAAAATCGGGAACTATAAAAGATAAGAAAGAATAGGAAAAACTAAAAATGGCAAAGGAGGTAAATAAAAAGAACTGGAAAGGAAGGAGGAGTTATCAACTAAAGAACAGGAATAGAAAGAAAGGGGATGTGGGCAGTACTGAGGAATCTGAGAACACACACACACAGAGAGAGAGAGAGAGAGAGAGAGAGAGAGAGAGAGAGAGAGAGAGAGAGAGAGAGAGAGAGAGAGTGGATGAAAAGGAAATGAAACTGATGGAAGGAGAGATAGGATAAAAGGGGAACACATGAAAACATGCAAACAGGTATGTAAAAGGGACTCTGTTGGGAAGATGTGGAAGAAATGTGGTTTTCAAGAGAGAGAGAGAGAGAGAGAGAGAGAGAGAGAGAGAGAGAGAGAGAGAGAGAGAGAGAGAGAGAGAGAGAGAGAGAGAGAGTCGTACGTCCAATCACAGTTTTTCCGCAATGGCTGTTTTGAAGAACAAATTATAAGAAAATAAAGAAATTAATAAAAAAAATTGAAAACTGAGGTTTAGCATCGATAAAGAATTATCTCATATATTACGAAAGTATGATCAGCCAATATTTTACTCAAATGCGAATCAAAAGTACCAGAGAAAATCATTACTTCCAATTTAACCAACTCTTGATATGACTATTAAAAGAAGGACATAGTAAAAACCTAATAATAATAATAATAATAATAATAATAATAATAATAATAATAATAATAATAATAATAATAATTAAAACTCGTTAACCCTTCACCAATACTACTACTACTACAATAATAATAATAATAATAATAATAATAATAATATAATAATAATAATAATAATAATAATAATATTCATCAACCTAGTATTTTTTGGGGAAAGGGTATAAGACACAAAACGCTTAATAATTTTCATAATTAAAAAATAAAAATAGGCCTTGAAAATTTCAATTTGACCCCAAAATCCTCTTTTGGTTCAAATTCCTTCCACCCCCTCCCTCCCCCTACAAACTCTCCTTACATCAAGATCCTTTTTAATAGCGTCCCTACACGCAATGTAAAGGAGGAGGTGAAGAGGGAGAGGAGGAAGAAAAGAGGAAGAAGAAAGAAAGAAGAAAGAGAAGACAGGAAGAGAAGATTGCACGGCCACATCTCCTTCAGAAGCAGTTTTTTTTAATAAAAAAAAAAAAAAAACCGCGAGAGGCCTATTTTCAACCTTACGGTCGATCGATAAGAGCATATAGAGAGAGAGAGAGAGAGAGAGAGAGAGAGAGAGAGAGAGAGAGAGAGAGAGAGAGAGAGAAGGGGGGGGACGACCCCTTTTTTCAACGGCGTGTGTCACAAGCTTCGACCACTGGAGGAAGGGGAACATACATACATACATACATGCATACATACATATAAACATGTATACATACACACTATCATAAAAACATAATGCTCATTTTGAAAGTAGAAGCAGACATACATATATACAGATACGTATGAATATGTGCATACTCATTTCGAAACTTGAAACAAGGAGTACATACATACATGCATATATGCATACATACATACTCTCATTTTGAAACTGAAAGCAGGGATATATACATACATACATACCCATTTTAATTTAAATGCTCGTTCGCCCATCTGCAATATTTTTTGTATGTAGCTATTTTATTAATCTCGATTTTGTCTCCACACTGCAAAGTTAATAGGAGATAATGAAATACGAGAGAGAGAGAGAGAGAGAGAGAGAGAGAGAGAGAGAGAGAGAGAGAGAGAAGCTGCCCCAGAACAATGTTCTGCGATGAACACAGAATAAAATGACCTACAATGAACACTAATGAACCTTTCGAGTATCAGACGGAAACAGATATCGGCTTACAAAGACAACTTGGACCCTGCCGAGACACACTTCTCAATAATTTTAAACCCTGCTTTTTTAATGAGACTTCCCAGCAAATAGGAAACTTCAACCAATCATCCTAGATTGGTTAAAAGGTTAGACTCTCCAGTGGAGGCGACTCTAGAATGAATGAACTTTTATTTCGTGAAATAAACAAGCTTTTATTTCGTGAATATTTCATGCGATTAAACAGACGTCGGGATGTTCAGATACGTACGAGAGAGAGAGAGAGAGAGAGAGAGAGAGAGAGAGAGAGAGAGAGAGAGAGAGAGAGAGAGAGAGGCGAGGGGAGGAGAGGAAGTAAGTAATGATGCAGCAGGTATGATACGGATCTTCTCCCACGGCGCGCTGTAACTGCACAAACGCGCGTGCGCGCACACACACACATGCATACAACATATATACATACGTACATACATACACAAAGCACTCTTAAAAGACATGTGGGCAAAAGCACATACAAAAACAGATCATTCTTGAAATAAAAAATAAAACGGGTGATAGCGTACAGGTTCCAAAAACAATAAAAAAACAGTAGAGAGAGAGAGAGAGAGAGAGAGAGAGAGAGAGAGAGAGAGAGAGAGAGAGAGAGAGAGATTAGGCGAACAGAGGAAAAATAGATAGTTGATAAAGGGAAAAAGAAGAGTGTTTTGTGACGAGGATAGGATGAGGATATAAATGGAGAGAAGAGAGAGAGAGAGAGAGAGAGAGAGAGAGAGAGAGAGAGAGAGAGAGAGAGAGAGAGAGAGTTTTGCGACAAGGACAGGAGATGAGAGCCGATATCAAAATTAGCGAAACGATTAGGACAGAACATACACAAAGATCAGGACCCACAGTGGGTCCTGACAAAGATGGACCTAACTCGACGTGGATGCATATTTTACCGAACCTCACCCGCCCTGGATTGTCCATGCTTTAAATATGTCCCATATCCCCCCTCCCCCTTATCCCACACCCTCCCCCTTTCCATACAGGGAACCTGCTGGAAAATCACATCCATAATTCGAGACACGTCTGGAAATTGCCTTCGTGATAACGGCAAAATCTCATAAGGTCCTGGAAATGTTCCCCTGATGGAAATATTACGATGCCCATGCAGAGAGAGAGAGAGAGAGAGAGAGAGAGAGAGAGAGAGAGAGAGAGAGAGAGAGTCTCAAAAAGTACCTGAATTATTTGTAAAAATCTGAGTCACAGTATCCTCGTTAAAAGCAGAGAGAGAGAGAGAGAGAGAGAGAGAGAGAGAGAGAGAGAGAGAGAGAGAGAGAGAGAGAGAGAGAGAGCTGAGTTACATGCAAAACTCTGAGATTGACAGAATCTTCGTGAGACGCAGCAAATAAAATCGCCCTGACTACAGCAGCAGAAAATAATAATAATAATAATAATAATAATAATAATAATAATAATAATAATAATAATAATAATAATAATAATTAATGGGAAAGCAATAGACCCTCTCTTGAATATGCTTTCTTAAATAAAATAACATCATTATAAAATCGAACTGATTTTATATACTGAGTCTTTTCAATAATAATAATAATAATAATAATAATAATAATAATAATAATAATAATAATAATAAGAAGGAAAAGCACTAACCCATCACCAGCGCGCAATTACATAGATAAACCAACTGATTAAACCGACCCCAGGTTTTTTATTAAACTCACCAGGTTAACGATCTCATAACATTACGTTGGGATTGACAGAACAAGCCATGGGGGGAGCTTTAAAAAAAGGAAAATAAAATAAAATATCGGAAAGCGATAAGGTAATTACATAACACCCGTTTAAATCGTCTCATTACTCACAGCGGATAAAGTAACGAGCTAATGACACGGAAATAACGGAAATAATGATATAATGTGGATTGTTTCCCCCAAGGCAAAAATTTGAGGGTGAAATTTGTGTCGATGGCTTAATTTGGATCTAATGGCCGGAAGGAGTAAAAATGTCGAATTGCAAAAAGTGACATAAAAATTAATCAATCAACTGGCGGTATGGTTTGGTAATGAAATGGATGAATAAATTGACTGAAAAAAAAAACAATCAACTGATAGTTTGTTTAGGCAATGAAAAATTATTGAGAATTCAATTGGAGAAAGATTAAAAATTGAACAAATCTTGATAAATCAACTGGATAAAGATTAAAAATTCAAAACGTTTTGAGAAATCAGCTGGAGAAAGATTAAATTCAAGCATCCTTGGAAAATCAACTGGAGAAAGATTAAAAATTTAAAAATGATTGGGAATTCAACTGGAGAATGATTAAAAATTTTAAAATTATTAGAAATTCAACTGAAAAATTATTAAAAATTCAAAAACTCTTCAAAAATCAACTGGATAAAAATTAAAAATTAAAAAAGTCCTGAGAATTAATTTGAGAAAAATTAAAATATTGGACGAAAGAGACGGTCCACTTTTATCAACCATCCACTGAAAGAATTAACATACTTGGCACAGACATCTCTTTCAGTCAACAAGTTGCCTACAATTGTGTCTCTTTTTCACCTTGGGACAAACACCTTTTGATAAAGGACCCTCAGAAAAAAATGTTTAATAAAGGACCCTCAGAAAAAAAGTTTGATAAAGGACCCTCAGAAAAATGTTTGATAAAGGACCCTCAGAAAAAATGTCTGATAAAGGACCCTCAGAAAAATAGGTTTGATAAAGGACCCTCAGAAAAAAATCTTTGATAAAGGACCCTCAGAAAAAATGTTTGATAAAGGACCCCCAGAAAAAAAGTTTGATAAAGGACCCTCAGAAAAAATGTTTGATAAAGGAACCTCAGAAAAAAATGAAAATTAATTATAAAAAATAAATAATAGTAGTAGTTTCATGATAGCCCGAGGAATTCTTTAGCAGAAAACGAAGAAAATCAACTTTAAATAAAAGTAACAGTAATAGTTTCATTATAGCTCGAGGAGCTGAATAGCAGACCACAGAAAACGAAGAAAATAAACTTTAAATAAAATTAAGAGTAATAATAATAATAGTCTCACGATAGCTCGAGAAAAACACATTTATATGCAACGCCACCCTTGTGTCATGGATTCTACGCATAAATACTAAAAATAATTGTTAATTTTTTTGTATTAGTGTAATAAAGTTACACTAAGCTAGCCATGGGCCAAGGATGCTACCCTCAAGAAAAAAAAAAGTTACACAAGATGCCAATTGTGTCGAGGAAGGTACAAAAAACACACAAAAACATTAAAAAAAGGGAATAAAAAAACACGCAATGCTAAGTATGCGTCAAGGATACTTCCCCACCAACAAAAAAGTTACACACAATGAAAAGGATCAGTTAAGGATGTTACCCACCAATAGAAAAAGTTACACACGATGCTAAGCGAGGGTCAAAGATATCAATCCCACCCCTCTTCCTTCCAGGCCACTCTCCCTCCCCCTAAAAAAAAATGGGTACGCACAATGACAAGTGTGTCACCCCTAAAAAACACACACACACACACACAAACAAAAACACACAACATGCTGAAAGTAACACACGACTGTGAAAGTGTATCAAGAATATGTACACTTAAAAACACATAAACACAAAAATACGCACAAACGCACAAAAAACACGTCCAAAGACACATAAGAAAACACGTACAAACAAACAACACGTACAGACAACAACACCCACAAACACAAACACACCAAATCCCAGTGAAAACACAGAGCCAGGAGGCGAATCCAGAGTGCCAAAGAGTGCCAGGGCATCAGGAGGTGTAAATCAACGTCTCTCTCAAGACGAATGGCTTTCCCCTGCTTTGTGCGTAGAACTTTTCCTCCTCCTCCTCCTCCTCCTCCGCCAAGGGGCAAGTTTCCTCGGCCGACGAGGATGGGAGGGCGCCCTCGGCAGCACAAGATGGTGGAGGAGGAGGTGGCGTTGTGTAGAAGTCATGATAGGAGGAGGGGAAGGAGGAAATGCGTTAAATACGAAGGTTCATATAGACACATGCAGGCTCTTCATAAGTGTCCCCCCCCACCATATTTCTTCTCACTTGCGCCTTTCGTTCTTATTTCCTTCCTTATTTATTCTTACTATCACCTTTTTGGTTCTTACTTCCTCCTGTATTTATTCTTATTTATACCTTTTCTTATTTCTTCTTATTTACACTTTTACTTATTTCTTCTTATTTTATATTTGTAGTTCTTATTTCCTCCTTTATTTCTTCTTATTCACACTTCCTCCTTTGACTCTTATCATTTACATCTTTAGGTCTTATTTATTTCTTTATTTCTTCTAATTTACACATTTAGATCTTATTTCGCTCTCTATCTCTTATTTACACCTTAATTCTTATTTCGTTCTAAAGTTCCTCTTATTTACACCTTAAGTTCTTATTTCCTTCTCTATTTCTTATTTACACATTGAGTTCTTATTTCCTCCTTTATTTCTTCTTATTTGCACCTTTATTTCTCATTTCATCTTATTTACATCTTTCATTTAATTATTCATTCATTCATTTAATTATACATATCCGATTACACCGTTCATATGCTAGCAATGATAGTCGACATCGGTGAGAGAGAGAGAGAGAGAGAGAGAGAGAGAGAGAGAGAGAGAGAGAGAGAGAGAGAGTCATTTGAGCATTAACTGATTGTATCGTTAATTTGCCAACCAAGATAGTCAACATAAGAGATGAGAGAGAGAGAGAGAGAGAGAGAGAGAGAGAGAGAGAGAGAGAGAGAGAGTTGCTTTGGTGTGAAAACAAAACCACCAATTCAGATCATGCCATAGAAAAGTTGGCAAGAAGCGGGGCGCATGCGCAGTACGTTAAAATGCCTTTGGCTTAGAACGAGTATTGGCAAGAGGGCTGTATGTACCTACTTCGTTCGTTCGTCGAAAAATTAGGTTTTAATCAGACCCTTGTTTTTTTTTTTTAAATTGTGAAGTGACAACTTGAATAGGCGACGACCGTTTAACAATCTACTCTCTCTCTCTCTCTCTCTCTCTCTCTCTCTCTCTCTCTCTCTCTCTCTCTATATATATATATATATATATATATATATATATATATATATATATATATATATATATATATATATATATAGTATAATGTATATATAGGAAAGTTACATTTATATACATTTTCCGTAGCTTACATTTTCAAAGACTTACATTTTCCCTGGCTTACATTCTCGGTGGTTTACATTTTTCATGGCATACAATCTCCTTGGCTTACATTTTGCAATGCTAACATTTCCCATTCAGAAGCGAAATGAAATCTGCATTCACATTTGCATCTTTGGTAAGTCAACATAACTTCGGCGATCATTCACTGCAGTTTAAATAAAGTTTCTTTAAACATCCGCGCAAATACGCGGATGTGTGAATGAATAAAAACGTACATGGCACGTATGTACATTACACACACACACACACACGATATAAAATTTGTAAATAACCATAGCAGCATTTTATCACACAATGAGAGGATGAAATTGGTAACCAGCAATTAAACTAAGAGATCAAAACCAACGGCCATTATTCACAGCATTACAGCCACAGCACAGCTGCAAATCCTTCCTTCCTTCCTTACTGTCAACTACACACACACACACACACACACACACACACACACACACACACACACACACATACACCCCGTCCATGTTTCACCTATACACACACACGGTATATCAATGGCTTGTCCCCCCTCAAAAGGTGGAGAAAAGCAAACATGTTTCTGGTTGAGGGAAAAATGTAAACATGAACCTTGGAACTAACCGCACGATATATCAAAAACTTCGACAGCGGCCGCTTTGGCTGAATACAAATTTGACAAAATACAGGTGTCCCGTGGCAGGGATTATCCGCGGGAGACCGAAAAAAAGGGAGGAAAAAAAAAAGGAATCATATGTCAACTCAGCAGCTTGATATTTTCGAAAACTGAATGAATTATGACAGAAAAATAAATATCAAAAGGAATCATATGTCATCTCAGCTGCTTGATATTTTCGAAAATTGAATAAATTATGACAGAAAAATAAATTCTAAAAATAAATCATATGTCATCTCAGCAGCTTGATATTTTCGAAAATTGAATGAATTATGACAGAAAAATAAATATGAAAAGGAATCATGTGTCAACTCAGTAGCTTCATATTTTCGAAAATCGAATGAATGATTAAGAAAAATTAATATGTCGATTTCAAAGTTTTTGCTTCTAATTTGAAAATCTATTGAGCACATAACCATACACCAAATCATTCCTCACACACACACACACACACACACACACACACACACACACACACACACACACACACACTATTTTCCTCACATACACACACACACACACACACACACACACACACTATTTCTTCATTAACCTCCCAGACAGGTAAATCAGGTTTGTTTCCATTTTTTAAAGATTCTGGGTCTTCAGATTTCGTTGTAAACAAAGCTCTCTCTCTCTCTCTCTAGCTACCCAGACTAACTGCTAAAAGACGAAAGCACTAAGGATTAAAACAGGATAATAATGATACATTCCAAACAAGACATCTTTGGGAAGGACTCCCGGAGTAGGAATCCTTCAAAGACAATCCTACTGGCAGGCAAAAAAAAAAAAAAAAAAAAGGCCAACAAATATTACTCTCATGATAGAAGAACTAATAAGAAGAAAGGTGGGAGGGAGAAGGGAGAAATCCCCCCCCCCCAAAAGTTTCTTTATTTTTTTTTATCACAGTCATGAACATAGCAGCAAGATATGACCTTGTTTTGGCCTTAAAGACGAGTGCAAAAGAGATTTCGCTCTCTCAGTTGATAGCCCTTGCTATGTGAGAAATATAGGACAGTATATTCAAGTAATGATGAAGGACCTTGTTAAAACTGAAATTACTGATGTCCTTACTAACAACCTAAAAGTTACTGTTATGTAAACTTGGTTTGTGAAGAATAGACCCTAAAACTGAAAGGGGTAATACTGTTTTGCTTTTACATTGCGAGTGTTTTAGTTCATTTCAGTTAGTAGGCAAAAAAAAAATTAAAAACAAATAAATAAATCCAATGAAAAAAAATTATTCTAAACATTCCCAAGTCCTCCCTTTTCTCCCTTCTTCTTTTGTTCGGGCCTGGGCTAGAAAAAGGCACCAGGATGCTGCTGTCTTATTGGTAGTTTTTTTACATCAAATAAAATGTTGATTTCGGACAAAAAAAAACGTAAAAAATAAATTATTTCACCCAACAGGCAACGTCAATCTGTGACCTAATTTGAGAAGGAAGGTTTCATACAGTTTTACCGAATACTGAAAATTTGAATGAATGGCTTAGTCTCATTTTACAAGTTAATATGTATATGTTTATGTATATACTCGTATATGTGTGTGTATGTATAATGTATATATATATGTATATATATATATATATATATATATATATATATATATATATATATATATATATATATATATATATATGTGTGTGTGTGTATACCCCAGCTGATCATTTTGGTGCCAATACCTGGCGTTTCTTGGTATCGATGGAAAGATACCGGTAAATGACGTCAGCAGTTTCCACTGTTACTGCTTTCCCCAAACCCCCATACACCCTCTCTCTCTCTCTCTCTCTCTCTCTCTCTCATTCTACATTCTTCCTTCGTTGTGAAAAAAGCGTCGCTCTCATACCCAGCTTGCAAAATTTACTATCATCAAATAGTCACCTCTGGAACCACCCCGATTCTTCGCGCGTGCGCAGAGAGGGTTCAACGAAATGAACGAAAAGCGGGATAAAATTAAACACCTGACTGGTTAGCTGAGACAAACAAGAGAACAAGCCATTAACAAAAATTTATGAAAACAGTAATTGTCATTTCAGAGAGCGCTTGCATTAATGATCCCGTCCTCACTGCCAAATTTAAATTTAGCCTTTCTAAGAGAAAGTACCCAGGCTGCAGGGAATTAATGGCAATATACAGTACAAAGTTTTCCTGTGAGTTCCCGGAAAATTTAGACTTTCTAAGAGAAAGTACCCAGTCACAAATGCAACCTGTTAAAACTAGCACATAGTACAAAGCATACCTGTAAGTTCCCGGAAAATTTAGGACTTTCTAAGAGAAAGTACTTAGTCACAAATACAGCTTCCCCATTTGGCTACATGGTTTTAAAGGTAGTAAGAGATACAAAGCTTACCGGTAAGTTCCCGGAAAGTTGAAGACTTTCTAAGAGAAAGTACACAATCACATACCCAGCTGTCCCACTCGGTTACATGGTTTTAAAGGCAACGCATAATACAAAGCTTTCCTGTAAGTTCCCGGAAAACTGAGACTTTCTAAGAGAAAGTGCCTAGTCATAAATGCAGCTTTCCCATTCGGCTACATGGTTTTAAAAAATGATTACCATTAAGTTCCCGGATTTTGAAGGCAAATGCCTATGGATATAATGGAATGACCGGGCTCCTTTAAAAGTTCTGAAACGCCACTGAGCCGACGGAGATATTTGCATACAGCGATCTCGTCACAGACTCGACAATTATGAGCTTATATCTATGAATTGATAAATAGCATACATACATACATATATACATATATATATATATTATATATATGTGTGAATGTATACATACATACATATATATATATATATATATATATATATATATATATATATATATATATATATATATATATATATATGTGTGTGTGTTGTTTTTGAGAGAGAGAGAGAGAGAGAGAGAGAGAGAGAGAGAGAGAGAGAGAGAGAGAGAAGAGAGAGAGAGAGCATATAATATAATCTATAAGGACAACAACATCAAACAGCAACAACATTAATAGTTCCAAATCAAACAGAGAGAGAGAGAGAGAGAGAGAGAGAGAGAGAGAGAGAGAGAGAGAGAGAGAGAGAGAGAGAGAGAGAGAGAGAGAGAGACTCTTCTTCACATTGTTATATGTCTATTTGCTTTTAGAAAATCGTAACAACAACAACAACAATGGCTCTGATAGCGGAGCAGAGAAGAGTTCCAGGAGACGACCAGCATTACACAGGTGTGTGTATGTGTGTGTGTGTGTGTGTGTGGGGGCGTCTCTCTCTCTCTCTCTCTCTCTCTCTCTCTCTCTCTCTCACGCGGGACGAGGGAGGAGGTCAGGTGAAGCTGTTCCCTGGGAACTTGTTGCTCCACAGAGAGAGAGAGAGAGAGAGAGAGAGAGAGAGAGAGAGAGAGAGAGAGAGAGAGAGAGAGAGAAGAGAGATCAATACCCAACCGACGACCTGCACACACCAACCAAACCTTCTCCCCTCCCCCCATTTTCCAACCCTCTCCCCTCCCCCTCATCCTCCCTCTTTCCCTCTCCCTCCCCTCTTCCTCCCTATTTCCCCTCTCCCTCCCCTCCTCCTCCTTATACCCTTCCCCCTCCCCCCAGCATCACCCTGGCCCGGCACTTCTGGCAAAACCAATCACGACCCCTTGCCAGATCTAACCAGGCAACCAAGCCCTTCAAAATCATTTTAAACGAGGAGAGGAGAGGTCCTGGTGGTCCTCCTACTCCTCCTCCTCCTCCTCCTCCAAGTTGTCCTTAGAAATCCTGCTTGAATAGGATATTGTAGGATGCGAAAATGCTCTCTCTCTTTTTCCCTCTCTCCATCCTTCGCAGAAAAGAATATGATCGTAATTTAAATGGTATTAAAAATATAATAGTTCATTTACTCTCTCTCTCTCTCTCTCTTTCGCAGAAAAAATCGTAAATTAGGAGGTATTAAAAATAAAATCATAAATCAAATAGTATTTAAAATATAATCTTAAGAAAATATTATCAAAAATATAATCGTAAACTGAATGGTATGACAAATATAATCGTCTAACAAATCAAATTAAAAATATAACCGTAAATGAAATGGTATTAAAAATATAATAAAAAATTAAACGGTATTTCAAATATAATCGCAAAAAATATTATTAAAATATAATCACAAGGCGAGTAGTATTACACATATAATCGTAAGTTGAATTTCATTTAAAATATAATTGTAAATGAATTGGTATTTAAAATATAATCGTAAAACGAATGGAATTAAAAATATGATCGTATATCAAATAGTATCAAAAATATAATCGTATATTAAATTGTATTAAAAATATAATCGTAAATTGAATGGTATTAAACATATAATCGTAAATGACTTGGAATTTAAAATATAATCGTAAACCAAATAGTATATAAAATATAATCGAAAATTAAATGGTATTAATATTATATCCGTAAATTAAATGATGAATACCATTGTAAATTAAATTCTCATAATTTGAGGCCAAGGGACCTAAGTACTTAATACTGAAATTAATTCTCGGTATTCAGTAATATTATTTTGATTAATTCTCGGTATTCAGTAATACTGTTTTTAATGTTCAAATTCAATTGGACGGCTTTCTACCTCTCTATCCCGTAATATCTCCAATTATGATTTCGCTTCAAACATATTTTAAATATTAAGGAACTTTAATTTTATTATTATAAAGCTTTTTCTATAATTTCTATGTTGAAGTTGAAGACAGACATAATCACATTCTCTAAATCATAATAATAATAATAATAATAATAATAATAATAATAATAATAATAATAATAATAATAATAATAATAATAACTGACAAAATCAAGAAGAAAGTACCACTCATTGGCGTCGCAATACCATGGGACACCAGAGTAGATGAGAAAGAAAGAGAAAAAATTGATAAGTATCAAGACCTGAAAATCGAAATCAGAAGGATATGGAATATGCCAGGGGGAAACTGTACCCACAATCACAGGAACACTAGGCACGATTCCAAGATCCCTGAAAAGGAATCTGGAAAAACTAGATGCCGAAGTAGCTCCAGGACTCATGCAGAAGAGTGTGCTACTAGAAACAGCGCACACAGTGAGAAAAGTGACGGTCTCCTAAGGAGGCAGGATGCAACCCGGAACCCCACACTATAAAAACCACCCAGTCGAATAGGATGACTGTGATGGACCCACTCCCAACCCCAACAAAAAAATAATATAATAATACCTAAAATGTAATTAACTTTAATACAAAATTCTGATAAGGATCCTGATATCCTGAACTCATATACCACGAAATCTTAAATATAATAATAATAATAATAATAATAATAATAATAATAATAATAATAATAATAATAATAATAAATTTCCCACCCTCACAAGGATGATTTCGTTAATGGCAATATAGTAACTGTACAAGTATCCAGCTAAAATACGTAAAAATAAATTAAACAGAATTACGCATGCGTCTGAATCTGCAAGCACACAGACTGACAGACAGACAGAAAGAATATACACATATCCATTTGTATATGTATAAAGTTATGTATGTCTGTTTATATATACACACGTTTATATATATAATTATACATACATATATATAAAGGATATACACATACATATTTGTATATGTATACAGTCACGTATGTCTGTTTATAAACACATGTTTATATACATATATATATATATTTATATATATATATATATATATATATATATATATATATATATATATATATATATATATATATATATATATATATACACACACACACACACACAGAGAGATATAGAGAGAGAGAGAGAGAGAGAGAGAGAGAGAGAGAGAGAGAGAGAGAGAGAGAGAGAGAGAGAAGCATGAACATCAATAAACGAAACAATCCATCCCAAATTTTTCAGAACGCCCACGGCCCCCATCAATATACAACGGAACTGACAACAAACACGTACAGACGGACAGAACACACACACACAAACACAGACAAACAAACACAGACACGCATTCGCCAATATGTAATCGAAGTAACCAATAGCAATGCAAACAAAATTTTCCAATACGACAACGCCACACTTTCATATACATATATATAAATATACATATTCATAACGAAGGCAAGCATTTACACATGTATAGCCAAGCGTGGGAGAATAAGTTCCGCATATATATTTATATATACATTCCGATGTATGCATACATTTATAAACACGACCACGCAGAGAACAAACATTAATACCAATCTGCTATTTCCCCCAACAGGAGAACTCTGACCTCATTTCTTTCCAGTACAATTTAATGTTCTGACCTGGCATTTCCCCACCCTCCCTCCCCTCCCCTCCCTTTTTACCATTTTTCTCTTATGAAACAGTTTGGAGGAAAATTTTAACTGTTTGAGTTAAAAAAGGAAAGTGGGCTGAATGGTTTGGGGGAGACAGGAATCTCTTATGCATTGGGGATGGTCGAATTCAACGACTGAGTTAAAAAAAATTTTTTTTATTAATTTTCACTTTCATTTTTCACTGTCCCTGGTCGTATGATTCAGTTTCTTCTTCTTCTTCTTCTTCTTCTTCTTCTTCTTTCGTAGGAATTATGGAAACCGTGATTAACAATATTTCACACAATTACGTAGGTGGGATGTGTAATAACAGCATTAACAATTAAGCGCAAACCATAAACACTGGTCGGGTTTAATAACTATGCGAACATTACTATACAAATCTGCAATGTAAATACATCGGAAAATATGTGACTAGACCACGACCACACACACACACACTCTCTCTCTCTCTCTCTCTCTCTCTCTACAGCTGTTTTTCTGTACAATATCAGAAGTCTGACATATTCTTCGGTTATAAAGTTGAAAATGATATACAAAAACAAGATAAGGTAGGTGACTCTCTCTCTCTCTCTCTCTCTCTCTCTCTCTCGGAGTTCCTCGTTGGACGGGTCGATATCGTTCTCGGCTAGCACTCTGCTGGGCCTGAGTTCGAGTCTCCGGCCGGCCAATGAAGATTTAGAGGAATTTGTTTCTGGTGATAGAAATTCATTTCTCGCTATAATGTGGTTCGGATTCCACAATAAGCTGTAGGTCCCGTTGCTAGGTAACCAATTGGTTCTTAGCCACGTAAAATAAGTCTAATCCTTCGGGCCAGCCCTAGGAGAGCTGTTAATCAGCTCAGTGGTCTGGTTATACTAAGGTATACTTAACTTTTTCTCTCTCTCCCAAGTTGTTTTTCTGTACAAAATCAGAAGTCTGATATATTCTTCGGATATAAAGTTGAAAATTATATACGATAACAAGATGAGGTAAATGACACTCACTCACTCACTCTCTCTCTCTCTCTCTCTCTCTCTCTCTCTGACAACCAGATCACGCTTCAAACATCAGTCACACAGTAAGATCAATAAAGGGAGTCCAGGGTGTGTGCAAACACGGGACAAATTAAAAGTTACGGCGATTATCCGTATGAATACGGAATTAAACTGCAGGGGTCCGTGTGCACAAGTCTTTCGAGATGAGGGAAAAAACTAAAAAAAAAATTGCTAAAAAAACCTATCAATTTCTCTTTGTCTTACTGCTAGAAAAATAAATCCCACTCGGGTATTTATTCATTCGGTGCGATGCGTTTTATGTAAATGATCTCTAAATATTCCTCCTTCCCGAAGACGAGAGAGAGAGAGAGAGAGAGAGAGAGAGAGAGAGAGAGAGAGAGAGAGAGAGAGAGAGAGAGAGAGAGATTTTAAAAAAGTCGACTTTAAAGAGAGAGAGAAGTTTCCTTCTCCGTTATATGAGAGAGAGAGAGAGAGAGAGAGAGAGAGAGAGAGAGAGAGAGAGAGAGAGAGAGAGAGAGAGAGAGAGAGAGAGAGAGAGAATCTTTAAAAATTCCTGTCGACTGTAACAAGAGAAATAAGGTTCCCCTCCGTGAGAGAGAGAGAGAGAGAGAGAGAGAGAGAGAGAGAGAGAGAGAGAGAGAGAGAGAGAGAGAGATCTTAAAAAATTCCTGTCGACTTTAAAGAGAGAGAAGTTTCCTTCTCCGTTATATGAGAGAGAGAGAGAGAGAGAGAGAGAGAGAGAGAGAGAGAGAGAGAGAGAGAGAGAGAGAGAGAGAGAATCTTTAAAAATTCCTGTCGACTGTAACAAGAGAAATAAGGTTCCCCCTCCGTGAGAGAGAGAGAGAGAGAGAGAGAGAGAGAGAGAGAGAGAGAGAGAGAGAGATCTTAAAAAAATTCCCGTCGACTTTAAAGAGAGAGAGAAGTTTCCTTCTCCGTTATATGAGAGAGAGAGAGAGAGAGAGAGAGAGAGAGAGAGAGAGAGAGAGAGAGAGAGAGAGAGAGAGAGAGAGAGAATCTTTAAAAATTCCTGTCGACTGTAACAAGAGAAATAAGGTTCCCCCTCCGTGGAGAGAGAGAGAGAGAGAGAGAGAGAGAGAGAGAGAGAGAGAGAGAGAGAGAGAGAGAGAGAGAGAGAGAGAGAGCAAAATCTTACCTGCTCAACTACAGTGGCCCCCACCCTCCCAGCCCCCACCCCACCACCCACACACACACGCACCCAGCCACAGCCACAAAACCCAGTCGGACACCAATCGTTATTCAATAAAATAATCAGCGGATTAATCCGGCATTGGAGGTAGGTCGATAAATCCCCAAGCACCCAGCGGGGAGATTTCCTCTCGTCGCCCCAGACGAGAAAATCCAGAGAGAGAGAGAGAGAGAGAGAGAGAGAGAGAGAGAGAGAGAGAGAGAGAGAGAGAGAGGGGAAAACTACAGTCACATATAGACGCCAGATTCGGTTCCGATTCCCAAATTCTATTCAATTTGTTGAGAGTCCGCCCAAAGCAGCCTCCGCCAACTCAGAAGTTACGCAAATTATGATTCGATTGGATGTAATTCGGCTTTAATTGGTGACGAAAGGTTAAAACGAAAATAAAATAAAAAATCATTTTGAGCCTGACGACGGAAATTCTCAACGAAAATTCAGGCGTCTTAAAAATTTGGGATCATTATACAGGTTGATTCAGGAGGTAATATGTAACTGTGTCGACAGGAATTTGGCTTCAATCTACGAGCGTTACAAATGCACTGGATCAAATACAATATGATTGATTGTGCTTTGAATGTGCGTTCAATTACGTACGCTTAATAGGGTTTGCATGCGATATCATAATGCCTCGATGTGACAAAGAGAAGTTGCAAGACTGGTGAAAGATTTTAGCATCGCATAAATACAATGAAAGGTAAATGAAAAAGATAATGAGATTAAATGACTGCAAGAGTAAAATTCCAATAATCAGTGAAAGCAATAATATATATATATATATATATATATATATATATATATATATATATATATATATATATATATATATATAATTATAATGTGTGTGTGTGTTATTGCACATATAAATAAATGTTTAAGAATGTCAAGAAAAATTAGGGAGACGGTGCTTTGAACAATCTGGGGATAAAGGAGGAAAATTTGAAATAAATAAGAAGGAATTGGAGGTTCTTCAATTCTACATAGAAGTAAAGCTATGAAAAAAATAAGAATTGATTGCGTGGAAGTGTTATCTAATATTTATGTGGCTCCTGCTCTTTATACATACATATCTATCACAAAAATGAAACATACTGCAAGATTACAATTTAAAATAAAAACAAAATTCAATGCAAGTATATCATCGATTTACAGATTTATCAAAGAAATGAAATTCCTTGAGAGACAACAATGATAACTATTTAAAATAAAACATAATTCTATGTATCTAATAATTTAACATTTTGGACTAACCAAGCCCGAATACCTACGACTAAAATTAATTAGGTCTCATACTCTCTCATTTTTTTCTTTTTAAGTCCAAAGAATAATCTTATTGTCGCGCATAAAAAAACCTTCATGAGGAACGATTCTCATTAGTATTATCAGAGAAATGTTTTATTCATTGTGCGTGATGACTTCCTTTTAATGAAATGTTAAAATGAAAACAAGAGAGTTGAATTATTCTTATGAGTTATCAAATCCTCTCCTGATTAGAATGAACTAAGTTAGGAGTGCTTTGAATCATTTAATAATTTCGACACAAAAAATACATGTGCTTCACAAGTAATTTTTTGTGACGGGTTCTGATGCCTAAGTTTTCTTCATCGATTAACCTGGAGTTTTTTTTTTTTATTCAAATAGTTTCATTCACAATGAGGGGTTGGAATATGGACGACAGTGACTGAATGGGTTAAGTAACTGTTAACCGCGTTCTCATCCAGAAGGGCATATGGTAGGTTCGAATCCCGGCCATGCTGGGTGGCACTTATATGCAATTTCCTTTGTGTGTAAATATTCGCAATGTATAGTGACTTTGAAATTACAGAGTTATTTGTTGTGACTTATATATATACATATATATATATATATATATATATATATATATATACACACACACACAAACACACCATTCAACATTTAACGTTTGTCCCACCTACAGCAAAAGTAAAGCGAAAAAAAAAAAAAAATCTTTGGAAATCTATGGGAACGAAGTGCATGTGATATCTGTACTAAGGAATACATACCCAATCGTTACAGCAAAGGTAAACTAAACGCACAAACCTATGCAATTACCATATTACAAAACATGAATTTTGATCACACACACACATAAACAATATTGGACAACGTAATACCCTGACGGGGGCTTTCATTCCCAGCCCGTAAAATGAAGAGTCCCAATTGAAGTGATTGTTTCAATCAATCCTAAAATGACAGCATAACATCATTTCTTCCCCCTTCCCCTCCTTTCCTCCACCCCCTCCCACTTCCAACCCCCTCCCCTATTTCCAATGACGATGTAAACGCCAGCGAACGGGACCAGTGGTACGTTTTTGTTCGTCAATGTTTGGTTTCATTTTCCCATATGTAATTAAAAATTATAAGTTAATATCCATTTAGAGAGAGAGAGAGAGAGAGAGAGAGAGAGAGAGAGAGAGAGAGAGAGAGAGAGAGAGAGAGAGAGAGAGAGAGAGATCCATTTTTGTCA
>NC_089762.1:41103390-41120890 GCF_040412425.1 Macrobrachium rosenbergii | reverse complement strand
AGTGTTAACTTGTTATCTTAAAGAGGCAAACCCACAAATTGCTATATGATAGCTTGAAGTGCCAAGATGAATATGGTAACTTTCCTGATGCTCACTTATTTTCACTTTTTTTTTTTATGAAATATCTCTGGTCAGACCTGATAGGCTCTTGACTTGTTCTAATAATAATAATAATAATAATAATAATAATAATAATAATAATAATAATAATAACAAAAACATACAATTGAGGGAAAGTGAGAGAAATATATGATATATAGTTATAAATATTTACGACCTATTTGTCTTCTCCCAATACTGCGTTCGTTCCAAGGGAATGAGAAGTTCATTACCTGTATACTTGCCGCACCATTACTCCATTTAAATCCGTTGGCACCAACGAAGCGTTCAATTAGCTGATAAGTTCGCTAGGAGGGATATGACGACCCCTGGTTTGAGAAGTGTTATTTATTTCAAAGAGGAATTATTATTTTTTATTATTTTCTACTTGCATTTCTATGGAATAAGTGATGGTACTGACTCGCGATACAGGTTTCTAAAGGAAAGAATGCTCACGTGACAATAATGGTGTGCCGTTGCAAAGGCTAAAACTTCGTTTTCAACTGACAAGAGAAAGATGGGAAGAGCCGTTTTTAAAGGCAACTCTTTGTAACTACTACTACTACTACTGTCCGTTTCCAGCTCACAAGAAACGATTAAGAGCCGTTTTAAAGGCAGCTCCTTATAACTACTACTACTTCTATCCGTTTCCAACCCATATGAGATGGGGAGCGTTTCAAAGAAAATCCCTCCCATTACTATTACTACTACTACTACTACTACTACTACACTACTACTAGGAACGAATGTTGCTGAGTGTTTATGAAAGGAAGAGCCATTTCTAAAGCAATTCCTTATAACTACTACTACAAATACTACTGTCAGTTTCCAACTCACAAGAGAAGACTGGAAGAGCCGTTTTAAAATAAACCCCTCATATTACCACTCTACGGACGAATGTTGCTGTGTTTACAATCTGAAATCTCATAAACGTCTCACCTTTTCTTTTCCTATTCATGTAGTTATTAAAGCTTGAATGACTATTCTTAGTACATGGATATGACGAGAGCCAAGCGGGCCAACCCCCAGCCCCCCCAAAAAAAACAGAAACAGTCCTACGCATGAATCTCCTCAGAGGAAAAAAATTGCATGGCAATCCACCAGTACAAAAAGAAAAAAGATTCTTGACCGGAAATGGCTTGGGGGGCCTTGAAAGTTGCAGTTAGTAATATACAACCAAACTTTTTAATAGAAAAAAGTAGAATAAAAAATAAAAAAAAAGAAATCCCCATCGGGCATGTTCTAATCTAGCTCGAAATGAATTTTTAACGAAATCCCTTTCCCGCATAAACAACGGCCGTTTCAAATTGGGCCAAAATGCACCGGGACTACTAGGTTACTCGTTTATGAACAGCAATGATGAAAAAGGCAATTATTCGAATTGGGCAAACGACGGCGGCCCTGGTTGTGGAGAGGAGGGTGGGGTGGGGTGGGGGGAGAGAGTGGTCCAGTAAAGGGTTGGGGAGGGAGGAAGGAGGGGAGGAAAGTGGGTGGGGACAATTAGCCCTACATGAGAACAGCAGCATTAGGAAAGGAAGGAAGGAAAGATGGATAGAGGGGCAGGGGAAAGAGGGAGGGGTGGGAGGGGAGGGGGAAATTAGCCCTAGTGGGAACACCAATAAGAGCAGCAAAAGCAGCACTAAGAAAGCAAAGAAGGAAAGATGGAGAGAGGTGAGGGGAGGGGAATTTAAGGAGGGGTGGGAAGGGGGTAAGGGAATGGGAGAGGGGTAAGAGGTGGAAGGGGCGGTCCATGGAAGGGTGGGGGGGAAGAGGGAGAGATTAGCCCTAGAGGGAAACTCTAGCAGCAGCAAAAGCAGCATTAGGAAAGGAAGGAAAGATGGATAGAGGGGGAGAGGGGGTGAAATAGAGGACAGGGGAAGGGGAGAGGGGGGGGGAAGAGGTGAGGAGGGGGGTCAGGGGGCTACTCCGCAAATCAGGGATCAAATCTCCCTTCATTAGAGGACGAGAAATAATTAGATAAAGCTGATTTCACTGGCTGGTAACCCAAGACAAAATCACATAGAGATCATTATCGGAATATATTGTGGATACTGCTATAATGAACTCCCCAATTTGAGAGAAAACCTATTTTTTTATTTTTAATCTTGTATCCGTAGGGGACATCCGTAGTTAACTGCATCGCTGGAATAAATAGGACACAATTTATCATTATAATTTTTGTGAAGTTAAAATGAATATTCCACTTGAATTTCGCATCTAAAAAGTAATAAAAGCAGATGACACCAATTTAAGCAAATGTGGAAATATTAAAGTTTAAATTAACCTATTTCATATTCATTTGAAGGTAAAATGTTACTTAATAAGAGTAAAATAAATGGACAACAATCATAATATAATGTGCTTTAATGCCACAATTATCTCTCTCAATACTGAATAACATGGGCTCGAATCCAACCTGGCGAAATTCTTCTCTCACCATCGGGTATTCTTGGCTTTCAGTGAAAAGTTTATTCAATATTATTGGGATACAGAGAAATCTGCTGATAACTGTGACAATTACAACATACAATTAGTGACTGTGACCAGCAGACTTCACATAAATTTTACAGACATACCAGTATATTAACAAAGAATTATGTCAAAGAATATGAACATATTTCTTTGGCAAGCACTAATTTGACAAAACCATGTTGGAAAAAAACAGATTCACACAACTGCTTTGTCTGGGCACAGCTTGTGTTTAAAACAGTATTTAAAACTTATGAATGTTGCTGACAGCTAAATAATGACTAAAAATCATAATTCATTTATATGCCGCATTAAAATTATTAATGGCCATTTCAGTTATATATGGCAGTCTAGACTAGCTGGTCATCATTATCTTAATCTTTCCTATTTTATAAATTTATTAATTACTCTGCTGTTTTCACGCTTTCTTCACTTACTGGCATCCCACTGAATAATAATAATAATAATAATAATAATAATAATAATAATAATAATAATAATAATAATAAGAAGAAGAAGAAGAAGAAGAAGAAGAAGAAGAAGAAGAAGAAGAAGAAGAAGAATAAGAAGAAGAAGAAGTTAATAATAATAATAATTATGATTATAATATTATTATTATTAATATTATTATTATTATTATTATTATTATTATTATTATTATTATCTACTATCATCATCATCATCATCGTCATCACCATCATCATCTGAAAAGATCTACCTCCATTTTCACTTGTTTTCTCTCTCTTTTTTTTTTTATTTTTTATTTATGAGAACATTCTATTATTTAACCATCATGGGGGTCGCATCCCCATCCCAAAATATCTAACTAAATCCAAAGTAGTAACAACCTCCTGAAATAAACCCCTCCAAGTTGATATGGAGTACAGGTTAATAATAATAATAATAATAATAATAATAATAATAATAATAATAATAATAATAATATGTAAATATATATAGCATCATTTTAACTTGTACCACGTCCATCACTGGGACGAGGTTGACTAAATATTTTAGCAGCATAAAATATCCCCGTCATTCACTTCCCTAAAAAAAAAAAAAAAAAAAGAAAAAACCCTACCCACACATTCGCTGGGATTAAGAGAGGTTTTTTGGGGGATCGATTGCGGGATATTTATCATTTTCCAGCCGTGCAATGCAATACGGCAACGCTGAATGGCCTGTAAACACTTATTTGGGCGAGGTTACACACATATATTTTGTGATATGTGTTGGACGTCAACAAAGTAATGTTCTACGTAAGTATTTGTCGTTGATATGAAAGATTGACGCTAAAAATTTATTTTTATATTTGTTTTCCTTTTCAGTTGTCTAAAGAAAACTGTTGTGCTGGCTTTGCCTGTCCGTCCGCACCTTTTTCTGTCCGCCCTCAGATCTTAAAAACTATTGAGGCTGGAGGGCTGAAAATTGGTATGTTGATCATCCACCCTCCAATCATCAAACATACCACATTGCAGCCCTCTAGCCTCAGTAGTTTTTATTTGATATAAGGTTAAAATCAGCCATAATGGTGTGTCTGACAACGATATTGGACAGGCCACCACCGGACGGTGGTTAAAGTTTCATGGGCCATGGCTCATACAGCCTTACACCGAAACCATCGAATGATAGATCTATTTTCGGTGGCTTTGATTATAGACTGTAGCGGCTGTACTGAAAACTCGACTGCACCGAAGTTTTTACTTGTTTTTAAAAAAGAACATTTAAAAGTTGGAGGCATCTCCATAAATAATGATGTGTTTTCTATAATTTTTCTTTTGATTTTTATTTTTTCTAATAAAAAAAACACATTTAAGAGCTAGGAGGGGGAGGGGAGGAAGCTCCTCAAATATTATCGTTTTGCTATCTGTATATTTTAAAAAGCGTGAAGCTGCAACCCCCACAACGTGGACCACTTCCGACGTCCACACATACAAGGGGAACCTACCATGCGAGAAGCACTTGAACAATATTAAATTTTACACTTGGAAATATTAAGCGGGCAACTCATGAATGAACTGACAGCCGAAAATTACGAGAGGTCTCATTTTCACATTAAATAAATAAATAAATTAATAAATAAGTGAATAAATACATATATAAAAGAAAAGAAATTAAATTAAATCCATAAGGAAGTGTCCTCACTCCCGACGAAAGAATATAATAAGAGAGATAAATAAAACGGAACTTTACACAACGGAATCAACACGACAGGAAATATATTGCAAAGCAAACGCACAGAAGTAATATTCTTCCCCCTCCCCTCACCCCCCCCGTACTCCCACTCACCCACCCACCCACCCACCCCAACCCACATTCTTTGTATCACGATGTATTGCAGACAGTCAGGCCTTTTGTCCATTTCAGAACAATGTATTATCTCTTGAATTTTACGTCCAGGGGAAGACACACCAACAATAAACAAAACGGTGTGTTTCTGCTCTCTCTCTCTCTCTCTCTCTCTCTCTCTCTCTCTCTCTCTCTCTCTCTCTCTCTGTATAAAAGTAATAAAAGAGTTTTTTTTCCCTTTATACGAAAAGAAAAACCCTTTGGATATGTTTAGTAGTACATAAAAACGCATGAAAATACTCAAAGCCAACAATATTTATGCCAATTATAAAAATTGGAAATGTTTAGGGGTACACAAAAACGTGTGAAAATACTCAAAGCGAACAATATGTATGCCAATTATAAAAATTGGAAATGTTTAGGGGTACATAAAAACGTATGAAAATACTCAAAGCGAACAATATTTATGACAATAATAAAAAATCTGAATGCAATGAAGAAAAAACGAACGTGATTTCTTATAAAAAAGAGAAACAGCACTGTGAATGAGGCTGCCCACAACAAAAGCACTGCGCTCTTGAATACGAAGCGAATTGCTTGAAAAATTTAAGCTTATGGCTAAAGGAAATTTGGAAAACAGAATCATCTGTAAAGGAATTGTGGACTTTCAGCTGATGTACACTCAGACACACGAGTTTGCGAACCTTCAGCTTATGTTATCTTCAAAGATAGACATTTCTGAAATGACTCTTATCGATATGTTTAGAATTGGTTTTACATGAGGCAACTGTTCGGGAACCAAGTCTGGGCCAAAAATATTTTGGGCCTATGACCGGAGGAAATGGAAAGGAACGTTAGTGATGTGGAGATAAATTGCTACAGAAAAGGTTTTAAAAAATAAGAGAAATGTGAAACTGAAACTCAAGAGACTAAAATTTAAACAAAGGATATTAAAATAATCCTCATCCATTATTTCCCGAATCACATAACCTTCATGTCTTTAGGAGGCGAGTGCGCGGCTTCCTCAGTATTGAAGAGCCTCCTCCTTCTTACTCCCTTTTCTCTCTCTTTTCCTTGGTACTTCACCTCCTTGAAATTCCGGAGCGTTTGATATTGCTGTCCAACCACTCCAACTCCCTCATTCCACCGTCTAGAGCGCTTAAAGGCCGAAACTGCCCAAGTGCTCATTAGCCCGACGGCCTAAATTTCATACACCTTAATTATAGTGTGACTCATAAAGCAATGCTGTAAGTAACCTCATCAGATTTCGCATTTACAGTATTTTGATACATTCATTCTCTTACCACCGCAGCAAAGCTACGTAACAAAAGACAAAATGACAAAAGGCCAAACAAACGCTTAGTCTTAAAAAGTCTCTTTTTAAAAAGACTATTTTTTAAATTTTTTAAATAGACTCTTTCTTTAAAAGACTCATTTCAAAAAGAACCTTTTTAAAAGACTTCTTAAAAAGACTCTAATTTAAAAGGTCTTTTTAAAAGACCCTTTTTAAAAAGACATTTTTTAAAAGAACCTCATTTTAAAAGACTCCTTTTATAAGGACTTTTTAAAAAGACTTAAAAAACCCTTTAAAAAGACTCCATTTTAAAAGACTCCTTTTTAAAAAGACTCTTCCTTAAAAGACCCTTTTAAAAAGACTCTTAAAAAGACTCTTCCTAAAAAGACCCTTTTTAAAAAGACTCCTTTTAAAAAGACTCTTTTCTAAAAAGACTCCATCCAAGTTTGGGGAAATGGAAAAACCCGCTCGTGCGACTCTCCAAAGCAAAGTAGCATTACAGAAAAACAACGCAATGTCGTCCATTTCCGGACGACGCAAATAGAAACGACGGTCTGATATATATTCACGCCGCCGCAGCTACAGGCGGAAATCATTCCGAACTTGCCGGTATGAAAAAAAAAAAAATAAATAAATAAATAAAAAATGAAACAAAGGTGTTTGACCCACTTTTGTTTTTAAGTGCAGCGTGAGCGGGAATTTAAACAATCGATATATGTGGATGTTTGAATATGTATGTATGTATGTATGTATGTATGTATGTATGTATATACATGTATGTATATATACAAACATACATTATATATATATATATATATATATATATCTTTATATCTATATATATTCACATATATTTTTATATCTATGTATATATTGTATGTATGTATTTTTGTATCTGTGTATGCATATATTGTATGTATTATGTGTACATATATCTACGTACACATACATACATACATGGACTTCCTACATACCTATAGAAAGGTTGCACTCCCCAGGGAAATGGGAGATTACCTAGACCTCCACACACACAGAGAGAGAGAGAGAGAGAGAGAGAGAGAGAGAGAGAGAGAGAGAGAGAGAGAGAGAGCTTGGTTAAAGCACACACTGCACGTCAAACTAGGCGACCTCTGTCATTTCCAGAGAGAAGCAGGGGTGTCAATCGAAATAACTGGATGGAATCTTTCATTTTTATTACACTATCGCACGTATACATAATACTGAAGAATATATATATATATATATATATATATATATATATATATATATATATACAGTATATATATATATATATATATACAGTATATAAATATATATATATATATATATATATATATATATATATATATATATATATATATATATATATATATATATATTTATATACACACACACACACACACACAACATATATATATATATATATATATATATATATATATATATATATTTATACACACACACACACACACATATATATATATATATATATATATATATATATATATATATATATATATATATATATATATATTATTTGTTGAAGCACTGAAAGAAACTACTGATAAAAGTCTTGGAATCTTATAATAATATTCCTACTTGGTTTTAGGAATATTCCCCTTATTGAAATTCCTATAGCTTAGACATTACAGATTGCAGGAAATGAAAACAGATTTCTCCGCGGACAGTGGAGTATATTTTGGAAATATATTTTGAAATTAAAAATATATGTTGGAAATACATTTTGAAGTAAAATATATTTTGGACATATATATTACAAGGAAAAAATTTTTTAAATGAAATATGTTTTGGAAATATATTTCGAAATGAAATGTTTTGGGAATATATCCTGAAAGGAAGGGTATTATGGAAATGTATTTTGAAATGGAATATGTTCTGAAATGATATACAATTTGGAAATATATTTTGGAAATATATTCTAAAAGGAAATATATTTCGGAAATAGATTCTAAAAGGAAATATATTTTGGAAATGTACTCTAAAAGGAAATATATTTTGGAAATACATTCTAAAATGAAATATATTTTGAAAATATATCTTGAGGCGAAATATATTTTCAAAATATAAGTTCCCAATTAAAGGGGTCCCTATGAATAAATGTTTGCTGAAACACAAGAAGTACCAAATAATGCTAGCAAACAACAAAATATCTGACTTATCTTCATAAGAAATGTCTTGTGCATATCAAGACTGAAAATATTCTTTAAAAACAATACAAACAACACACAAAGACATCGATTCCCCTTCTAATGGGTATATATATATATATATATATATATATATATATATATATATATATATATATAGATATAGAGAGAGAGAGAGAGAGAGAGAGAGAGAGAGAGAGAGAGAGATAAAAGTGTATATATTATATATAACATACAAATAAATAAATAAATATATATAATATATATATATATAGATAGATAGATAGATAGATATAGATAGATTTATATGTATATGTGGGTGAGTATGTATGTATGTATGTATGTATGTATGTATGTATGTATGTATGTATGTATGTATATACATACACACACACACACACAAACAACCAACTGGAGAGACGGAGAAACCTATATACTGCAAGTGATACTCTCAAATGAACAGCGCCATTAAAAAACATATAAAAACCAGAGAGAGAGAGAGAGAGAGAGAGAGAGAGAGAGAGAGAGAAAGAGAGAGAGAGAGAGAGAATCCATATTTGAACGGGAAATCGGTTGGCCGAAGGACCCCGAGTCCTTCAAGCGATGCAATCCCTTCGGTCAACACTCGCTTCCTAAAAAGAAGGAAAAAGAAAAAAATCATCCAACCTACTCCCAGCCCCTACCCTCTTCCCCCTCCCATCCCGTCTTCTCCCCTTCCTACCACTCCCTCATCTCTGCTTCAGTAGTGCTACACATTAGACCCCCCACCTCTATCTCTCTCTCTCTCTCTGAGCTGCTCTCATCATATTTGGTCTATGTTAATATAGAAAAGTATAAACAAGAGTCTTATTCAATTCATAAGTAATCTTGGCTTCATTATTAACTACATATAAGGTAAAGTTATATTGCTTATACAGTAAATATACATACTGTATATATATATATATATATATATATATATATATATATATATATATATATATATATATTTATATGTTTATATGTTTATATGTATATATATATATATATATATATATATATATATATATATATATATATATATATATATATATATATATATATATATACATAATGCACTTACATATATATATACACACATATGAGAGTGTGTGTGTGTGTGTGTGTGTCAGTAAAGACTATTTCCAATTATCCGTTCCCCACGTCCCGGACAAGAAATGTTCAAAGCGACCATGTTCCCGAAAAACAGCGGGCATTTCCAGGCAGTCACCCGTTCGAGTAATGATCAAACCCAATGCAGCTTCACTACCCGGACCAGATGGCTGCCAATTCTAGGAACATCACCCACGAAAATATATATTCAATGAATACAGTCTTATAATAAACAAAATGAGTAACTATGGAGTAGGTTTTTTCATTATTAAAATTACAGCGTCTAAAAAAATATATAATTAATTATAAAATAACTATGCCACTTCCAGCAAAAAAAAAAAGGACATTGCCATTAATGCTCTATTAATGACCATTATGGGAAACACAAAATATGTCAGCACGACAAAATTAGTTCGGAACCAAAGCAGGCTGGTGCCCGTGGGGGAATGTACTTTATTCTCCAATAATTTATTAATGTATGTTTAAAAATCAAATGACAAAATGAAAATGTCTTTATCGGCTCTATTACCCGGGTAATTTACGCTCGATGTCTCCTTCGTGTGTCACAGAAGTATTGCAAATTATATAACTTTTGTAAAAAAAAAATGTTTTATTTTATTTTCTGGTAATCAAGAAATTATGTGGGGGAATTAAAATAAATTATTCCTCTCTCTTCCTCACTCAATAAATCTCTTGTCTAAGCGACACGAGTTCTGTATCCAATAAGTTTTGTACAACGGCAATATATATATATATATATATATATATATATATATATATATATATATATATATATATATATATATATATATATATATATATATATATATATATATATATATATATATATATATATATATATATATATATATATATATGTGTGTGTGTGTATATATACACACACAGTATATATATATATATTATATATACTTGTATATACATTATATATATATATATATATATATATATATATATATATATATATATATATATATATATATATATATATACACACACACGTACATACATACATACATACAAAAGTACACACATACTATATATATCTTATATAAATATTCACAATTAAAAACACGCACCACAACTCACTCCAAACTCTACTCCAATTTCCAATCCTCCACCTCTCCTCCCCCTCCCCCCAAAGCAGCTATCTCCCATCTCCAGTGCATAAAAGCGTATAATGACCTAATATGTTACTAAGTCTTCCGTAACACGAAGCCGAATGATTCCTTCGTGTTCTCCTCTTCTGCTGCTGCTTCTTCTTCTTCTTCTTCTTCTTCTTCCTCCTCCTCCCGTTATTGGCTTCTGTAACAAAACTGTAACACATATAAGGGTTTCTTACCCCCTCCCCCAACCCCCTTCCTAGGTAGGTTTCACTCGCATCAACGTCAGGAAGAAATCTAATTACACCTCCGGCCTGAGTTATTTATGGAATCCCCATAATACCATTCCCTACTTTCTGATGTGTGCGCGAGCGCGCGAGCGTATGTGCGTGTGTGGGCGCGTGTGTGTAAGTGTGTGAGAGTATAAGTGTGGGGCCTCCCCTTACGTTGTGTTATCTCACTCACAATTCTACTTTGTTTTTCCTCTCTTTATTTCAGACACACCCCCCCATACCATGAAAACTAAAATCCTTCCGTTACTCCTACAAACATCGCTTCTTTTCGCTCATCTTCTTCCTTTGTTACTATTATCCTTTCAACCCTTCCCCCTTCTCCTCCCCTCCTCTCCACTCCACCCCCTTCCCAAGAGACAGACACACACACACACCTCATCCCAAGGAGGAGAATGAGAAGAAATAGCAGTAGCAGAAGTTCCTAACCCTGATTTGTCTCTCCCCGGAGGCTTCAACAATCTCTCTCTCTCTCTCTCTCTCTCTCTCTCTCTCTCTCTCTCTCTCTCTCTCTCTCTCCATATACAAAATCTTTCGTTATGACTGCTGGTAAATTTGGAATTTCCAACCTTTCTCCATTAATCTATTTGCATTCACTACCAATTAACAAATCATAATTGATTCCCTTTTTATTTGCCTGTTCATTATAATTTCCCAGAGACCCGGCAAGGATATTATTATTATTATTATTATTATTATTATTATTATTATTATTATTATTATTATTATTATTATTATCACGAAATTCACGATGTCATGATTAAACCGTTGTAAATTAAAAGCCCGCATTACTTTACCAATTATAGAAGTTATTCACATAACTGTTGATATTATTATTATTATTATTATTATTATTAATATTATTATATTATTATTACCTCCATACGCAAAAATAATCGATCATAGACATCAACAAACCCCTGTCATTAACCTTAAAAAAAAAAAACTATTTCTTAAGGACATGCCACTTTTACTATTATTACAAGACGGCGTTCAGTTAACCTCACTTTATCAGAATTAACCTCACTATAAGAATTAATTTAACTTTATCAGAATTAACCTCATATCAGAATTAACCCCACTTTATCAGAATTAGCCTTATTTTATCAGAATAAACTTTATATTACCAGAATTAACCTCACATTATCAGCTGATATTAAAAGCCTCTCTAATATTTTATCAGCTGGATTACACTGCGTATTATATCTGCTATACTCCACACTATCTATATATATACTCGTATATATAGGCTATATATAAAATAAATATATACATTATATATACAGAAGATATATACAGTATATATTATATATATATATAAATATATATATATATATTTGTATATATATAATATATATATATGTATATATATATACATCTCAAGGAAGAGACACTACTTGATTGATAGGCATAAGCCGCTTGCCGCTAAGCTTAATCCTATTTAACAAACAGAGACAGATTTCGCTAAACCCAGAACCTGATACAGAACCAATTCCGTATCGGATTATCATCACTTCCTTTACTGCAAATTCCTTTCTATTTACAAATATATATATATATATATATATATATATATATATATATATATATATATATATATATATATATATATATATATATATATATATACATATAGAGAGAGAGAGAGAGAGAGAGAGAGAGAGAGAGAGAGAGAGAGAGAGAGACTGACTTTCTCTTAACCAAGAACAAATGAAATAAACCTTTCTTCCTGATCGTATCGCGGATATTCCCGAATTTTGACCTGACCCTGACCTGACCTTGACCTAAACATTGCAGACGTTTCTCCAGAGAAGTTTGAGAGGAAGCCACTGGAAGTCCTCCTCCTCCTTCTTCTTCTTCTTCTTCTTCTTTCAGGAAGAACCAGAGAAGGTTGGGAACTGCCGGACCGTGAGGAGGAGGAGGAGGAGGAGGAGGAGGAGGAGGAGGAGGAGGAGGAGGCAAGGCCAAAACATCAGGATATGAGAGACACAGTGGCCAAAATAGTTGTTAAATCACCTCTTTTTAACCGGATAATTTATTTTTAAAACAAACATTAAAAAAACTGCTTTCATAAATAAAATTATTTATAATATGACAGGTGACAAGTGACAATAATGCTGAAGGAAATCAGAATCTTCACCAAACTCAAAAATGTCAGTTAAATTGGAAGCAGAATTTTCCCGGAAAATTTTGGTTAACGACAGTCGGGTAAATCAACGCAACTGGGTTCACAATTCTTTCAAGCAACTTGGTATAGAATTGCAGAGTATATCACTAAACCTACTAAGAACTCTCTCTCTCTCTCTCTCTCTCTCTCTCCTTTAAAATGACTTCCTTTTTCCAAATCGCTTTCAGAATGACATCTGCTCACAAAGCAATAATCCCACATGAAAAAGGAAATACCGACATTAAAACAAAACGAAGAGTATTCTTTTTAAAATGACTGTTTCTTTTCCCCACCATCGCCCCAGAACTCTTGGAACTATTTGTGAGGGAGAAATGTGATATATGCCTCTGCTTAAGAACCTCCCCTCCCACCCGCCCCCCTTTTCTGTCATCGCCCCAGGAAGCAATCCTATTGACAATGCCTACTCGTAGCACAAAGGTCTTACGAGACTGACTTTGTTTTCATACACGTTAATAAACAAGCAAATAATGCGCCGAAGTTTCTTCGGCGCAATCGAGTTTTCTATACAGCGTATAATCAAGGCCACAGAAAATAGATCTATCTTTCGGTGGTCTGGGTATAATGCTGTATGAGCCGCGGCCCATGAAACTCTCAGCCGGCCGTGGTGGCCGGTCCTATAGCGTTGCTAAACGCACGATTATGGCTAGCTTTAACTTTAAATAAAATAAAAACTACTGAGGCTAGAGGGCTGTAATTTTGTATGTTTGATGAATGGAGGGTAGATGACCAACATAGCAATTTGCAGCCCCCTGGCCTCAGTAGTTTTTAAGATCTCAGGACGGACAGAAAACGTGCGGACGGACAGACAAAGCCATCTCAACAGTTTTCTTTTACAGAAACATAAAATGGGGAAAGAATTAGTTTAATCTTTAAGCGATAGATGGCGGCAAGGATCTGTTACCTTTGATTTTAAGTGTAAAAATACATAAATAAATACAAAATACGTAAATAAATAAATAATTAAATAATACAATGGCTTAAATTTGTAAGAGATAGATAGCGAATTTGATCAGTACCTTTCGATTTTAAGAGTGTAAATAAATGAATAAATATATGAAAAATATAAACAATAACTTCAGTGTGCAAGCGATTGAAAACAACAAGGATCAGTTTCTTTTGATTCTAGGAGTGTAAATAAGTATATAAATAAATAAATAAATAAAAATAAAAAATGACTTCAATTTTAAGCAATAGATGGTGACAATTATAATTTTTTTTAATTCAGAGTATAAATAAATAAATAAATGAAAAATACAAACAATGACTTTAATTTGTAACCACAGAAAGCTGCTAGAATCATATTCTTTTCATTCCAAGAGTTTAAAATAAAAAAAATTAAATAAATTACTAATACAAAAAATGACTTAATCTGTAACCACAGGGAGCAACAAAAACCACTTTCTTTTGATTCCAAGAATGCAAATAAATAAATTGATAAATAAAAATTAAAACGCAAAATACAAAAAACAAAAATTTCCTCTTTTCTACTGCGCCGAAGTGACGGGCCGTAATGCCCAGCTGCATTTCCTCTGCCCACGCGCCCTTATTCAATGCCCTTCCTGACGGAGGGGAGGGGGCGCCTCGTGATACCCTTCCCCCCCCTCCCCTTCCTCCCGCTTCCCTCCACCCCTCGTCTGACCGACTAACTGACTGAAGAGCCACTTTGATGATACTTAAACCCTTATTATTATCTGCTTCCTAATACCACCAACCCACATAAAAAACAAAAAAATTTTTTCGGGTATCAGGCGTCGTCAGAACAAGGACCACCCATCTTCCTTTCCTCTCTCGATATTCTAAGACTGCCGTGTGCCGTGTGTGTGTGTGTGTGTGTGTGTGTGTGTGTGTGTGTGTGTGTGTGTGTGTGTGTGTGTGTGTTTGATCTCATCTCAGGTCTGCCATTGCATAAAACACCTTCCGATTGGGTTGGATTATAAAACTGACCTCATTTTCTTGCTCCTGCTATTTCATAAAACACGTTCTGATTGGATTGGATAATATGTAATCTGGGCCAAATGCCAGGCCCTGGGACCTCTGAGGTCACGCAGCGCTGAAAATAAAGTTGAAATTGTTAGGAGAGGGTTGGGAGTAAGAAAGTGGAAAGAGAATATGAACGGAGGAATTGTGAAGGGAATAAGAAAGGGGTTGCAGCTAAGGGCCGAAGGGGCGCTGCAAAGAACCTCAAGTAATGATGCCTACAGTGCACCATGTGAGGTGCAATGACGGCACTGCCGCGCTAAGGAGGCAAAAAAAAAAAAAAAAAAAAAAAAAAAAAAAACCTCGAACGAATACCAGAATACATGATAACACGTCTATGAGGTGTCAAAATGAATCGTCTTTCGACCAGACACCGAATACGAACGAATATATCTGCCGATTCCTTAGTGCCTCTTTACTTACATGGCACGAAAAGAAAAAGAGAGAAAAGCACACACACATACACACACAGACATATATTCTGTCACCATCTGGCCACCAGCCAACATTTCTGAAGCGGTATCTGGCAGTGTCGTAGACACACAGGGTGTCATGTGAAAGCAACAATTGCAGTTGAACGTCTTAAATGAGAATCAGCCCACGGTTGTCTCCACTTCGACCTCCTCCCTCCCCTCCCCCTCCTCATTTACATTCCCCTCCCCCTCCACTAGCACACAAGCAGCAACTACCACAGCCACGTATATGATGTCAATTTAATGGCAAGCACATGCACATAATATTTAAATATATTTATTCTAAACATTTCTAACATACGAATAAAAATATCTTTGAAAACAGATATTTCAGACATTATTGAGCAAAACATCCGTAACCTATGTCGTGTAACCGAGCCAAGGATAAGAATATGAGAGAGAGAGAGAGAGAGAGAGAGAGAGAGAGAGAGAGAGAGAGATTTTCAAACTTTATTCAACAAATCATCCGAAACCAATTTCGTGTAAAAAAAAAAACAGTTCAAAATCGAAGAATATGTAACAAGAGAGAGAGAGAGAGAGAGAGAGAGAGAGAGAGAGAGACTTTATTTTCTCCTTACTTTAAAACATACGCAGTTCACGCCACGCTTCAAAAGACTAACAAAACAACTTTTAAAAGAATAAGTTCCCCTTGACTTGAAATTCACCACAGTGCAAGAACAAGCGATAAACACACACGAATAGAGTGATAGATCACAGAAGAATAGGTGATACAACACAGACAAAAGCCTCCGGGGGGGCTAAACAGCCTCAGTTCATCCGATAAAATGCACCTTAGCCGCACGATCAAACGGCGTTCCCGTCGGAGTATGCTTGGCAAGGAATAGCATTGACGTCAGAATGATATCTATAAGTTGCCCTAAAAGGGAGAGATGAAATTTGGTGGGTTACCTTTTAAAAGGACCCAGGGGACCTCGAAATAATTCCGAGAGACGGTGTGAACCAAGATCAGTTATGTTGCTTTCTGTACACAAGGAGTTTCCTGACGTTGTGCTAATTACTGGGAAAACTTATACTAATTCTTTGGGAGACTTGTGCCAATTATCAGGAAAGCTTATACTAGTTATTAGGAAGACTTGTGCTAATCAGGAAAACTTATACTAATTATTAGGAAGGCTTGCGCCAATTATCAGGAAAACCTATACTAATTATTAGGAAGACTTGTGCCTATTATCGGGAAAACTTATACTAATTATTAGGAAGACTTGTGCCAATCATTAGGAAAGCTTATACTAATTATTAGGAAGACTTATGCCAATTATCAGGAAAACCTATACTAATTGTTAGGAAGACTTTGTAATAATTATCAGGAAAACTTACTCTAATTATTAGGAAGAATTGTGCTAATTATCAGGAAAACTTATACTAATTATTAGGAAGACTTGTACTAATTATCAGTAAAAACTTATACTAATTATTAGGAAGACTTGTGCTAATTATCAGGAAAACTTACACTAATTATTATGAAGACTTGTACTAATTATTAGGACAACTTGCACTATTTTTCAGGAAAACTCGTTCTAATTATTAGGAAAAGTTGTACGAACTATTAGAAAAATTTCTACTTATTAGGAAAACTTTTACTAATTATTAGAAGAACTTGCGCTAAATATTAGGAAACTTGTACTAATTATATGGAAAGCTTGCATTAATTATTTAGGAAATCTTTTACTATTCATTTGGAGAACTTGTACTAATTATCAGGAAAACTTATAATAATTACTGGGAAAACTACTAATCATTAACAAAACGTACTAATTAGGAAAACTTGCACTAATTATTATGCAAATTTGTACTCATTACTGCGAAAAACTGCACTAACAGTAATTAAACAAAATGTAAGAATGAACATATAAAGGATATTTAAAGAAAAAAATATATTTACGAGGAACTGAGAAAGTGAATGAGATGGTTACTCAATATTGTCACATGGAAAACTTTGCGAATTATATCACTCTGTCGTTGGCCGTAAGTTTTACAATG
>NC_089762.1:41090890-41098390 GCF_040412425.1 Macrobrachium rosenbergii | reverse complement strand
TGTACTTTTATCTTTCACCAACAGCCGTAGATACAGTCTGTAAGTCTAAATACAGTCTGTCAGTCTTTACAAGATCTAGAGCCGCCCTTTATCTTTCCCCCCGGCAAAAGGGCCTAAATATAGTCTACAAGTCTAAATACATTCTATCAGTCTTTGCAAGTTCTAGAACCGTCCTTTATCTTTCCCCCAATAGGCCTAAATACAATCTATAAGTTGAAATTCAGTCTACCAGACTTTACAAGTTCTAGAACCGTCCTTTATCTTTCCCCCAATAGGGCCTAAATACAATCTATAAGTTGAAATTCAGTCTATCAGTTTTTGCAAGTTCTGGAACCGTCCCCCAATAGGCCTAAATGCAAACTATACGTTGAAATTCAGTTTATCAGTCTTTTCAAGTTCTAGAACCGTCCTTTATCTTTCCACTAACAGCCCTAAATACAGACCATAAGTCTAAATACAGTCTATCAGCCTTTACAAGTTCTAGAGCCGTCCTTTATCTTTCCCCCAATAGGCCTAAATACAGTCTATAAGTTGAAATACAGTCTATCAGTCTTTACACGTTCTAGAATCATCCTTTACCTTTCCCGCAATATGCCTAAACACAGCCTCTAAGTCTAAGAGCAGTCTATAAGTCTTCACAAACCTAATTCCTTATCATATAGCAGTGAACGAAACGTTAAAACATCTTGTTTTCGCTACTCCATCCGATCCATAACACTGTATTAACAATTTCCAGCTAAAATGAACTTAAAAGGTTCTTTTCTATATGACAAGGCGCCGGAAGCGATAATGAAAATGAGTTTCACGATCATCAGGAGTTTAATATCTCATTAACTTTCATTCGGCTCCAATAGGTAACGTAAACATGATATCAACGAGCCATGAAAATCCTTATCAGCTGCAGTAGCGAAGAACTGGAATGGAATATGAAATTTAGGCTAAAGGCCAAGCGCTGGGACCTGTGAGGTCACTCAGCGCTGAAAGTAACAGGTTTGAACGGTGTAACAGGAGGAAAACCTCGCAGTTGCATTATGAAACAATTCTTAAGAGACGGTGGATAGTCAGATGGAAGAATATGAACGGAGGTACAGTAAAAGGAATGAAAAGGGTTGCAGTTAGGGGGAGAAGGGACGATGCAAAGAACCTCAAGTAATGCCTATAGTGCACCGCGTCAGGTGCACTGACGGCACTACCCCTTTAAGGTATAGCAAAGAATTAAACGGTAATGCAATTGAAGAATTTATACGCCATTTAAAAGCTTCCTTGAATGATAAGGAAACAGAAATGGAATGGAATACAGAATTTTAGGCCAAAGGCCAAGCGCTGTGACCCATTAGGTCATTCAGCGCAGCAGAAAGGTTTGAAAGGCGTAACAGGAGGAAAACCTCGCAGTTGCACAAAGAAATAACTGTCAAGTGTGTGTTGAAAGCAAGATAAAAAAAAGATAATATGAACTGAGGTACAGTAAAAATAAAAGGAATGAAAGGGGGCCACAGCTAGGGGGCCACAGGGACGCTGCAGAGAACATTTAGTGATACCTGATGACACTGCTTCCCCTACGGAAAGGGGAATGAAAACGATTGTTGTAACACCATACTACTGCCCTATGAGATTTCCTTTTCCCAATAATATATAATTATTAGTTATAATTTTAGACCAACGCTACAAGACATTCTGTTTGTTCACCTTCCATAAGCTATGCTTTCATCATGAAGCATCTGTTACCCCTAAAACTGTTTCGTCAATCCTCAAGTTCTTTATTTTAATGAAAAACTAAGGACCTATTTTCTAGTAATAACAGTGATACTTCTTCTTCTTCTTCTTCGTTTAACGTGCTTTTTCCCATTTTTTATGGGGGTAAGCACTACGGTCGTCAAATGAAGATAACCTAACGTTGAATATCATATTCCTATTCTCCTTTAAACTGTTATATCCCTCTTTCCTCACGTAGGGAGGCACTATAATCATCCCTACCATAATTCCCCAAAACGATTATCCCTCACGCTCTCTGTGTAATCATTACCATTATCACCCAAGATCAAATTATCATTATACTTCTACACGCTATTCTGCCGTTTTATCAACCGTGGTATATTTTCCTTCGTGCCTCAAGTCCTTTTCTAATGCTCCTTTGTAATCTGTGTGAATCTTACTTTTTAATTATTCATTCTCAGTGTTCTACTCGAAATGAAAGGCTGGCTGGAGCGCTCTCTCTCTCTCTCTCTCTCTCTCTCTCTCTCTCTCTCTCTCTCTCTCTCTCTCTCTCTCTCTCTCAGGAAGAAGCAGGTGCAATACGATGACAAACCAAATTAAAGGATATATCGTTCCACTTTTTCATTCTGGGTGAAAAGACACTTCACTGCAGATAAAGAAAAAATATATATTAAAAGATTTCTTTCTAAATGAAAACATTCCACAGCCGGTAGACAAAAAATTATACAAAATTCCCTCACTTATTCGTTTCGATTCTCATCACGCAAAAATACATTCCCGTGTATGCATACACTTACATTACTCGAATGTACGTACATACGAACACACATTCCCCTTTCTCTTCCTCATTCCTCGGCGTAAACACACAACGGTATTCCGAGCCTTCCAGGATTAATCAACTTAATGCAAATATTAACAGCTTTTCCCCAGTTCTTCAGTGTACGCCTCTCTAAGAAGAAGAAGAAGAAGAAGAAGAAGAAGAAGAAGAAGAAGAAGAAGAAGAAGGAAAACAAAAATGAGTCAAGGACTTTCTCCAGTATAGCTTCGTCTCAAAAGAGGGGGAAAAATGCCCCAAAAATTTCCTTCGGTCTTTTTTCTATTGTTGTTTTCTTCTTCTTCTTCTTTCTTTCTTCCTTTCTCTCTCTCTCTTCTCTTTTCTCTCTCATTCAACCGAAGGCTGAATTCAACTCTTAATGAAAAAACCTCCCAGCTTTATATAAACAATAGCTTTCCGCTCCAGGCATATTAAGTTTTTTTTTATTACAAGTATTAAACCGTCTTTCATAAGTCGTTTTTCTACTTACACAATGTATTAACAATGGACTGAATACATGTATGTACGCATGAATGTATAAAATGTATTTACCGCGTATACATGGATGATTATCTGATTGAAATACAAACAAGCAGGGAGAGAATTCCAAAGCCGAAACAAAAAACTTCACTGAAACAATCAGAGAATTCTTCTTCTTCTTCTTCTTCTTCTTCTTCTTCTTCTTCTTCTTCTTCTTCTTCTTCTTATTATTATTATTTATTATTATTATTATTATTATTATTACCACAAAATAAACGATGAGATGTGGTAGCTTAGCGGGTGTTACGAATCCACCTAAAGGAAAGAAGTACTTGCTCCATCGACTAATGGAAATAGCAGTTATAATAACTGCATCATTTTGATTTTATCATATCATAAATTCGAAATAATTGTCGCCCACGGAGGATCACATATTTTCTGTAGATGTTTAAATAGTGACAAAGGTAGGAAATAGACTTTAAATGTATATATAAAATATTAAAACAAAATTTCACAAGGTCATCCTATTAAATGTGTAAGATAAATCATAAAAAATACTAATTACAAAAAATCACGGTGCACCGATATCCTTGCATTGGAAATTGCCAGGAAATCTATGCAGAGAAAATTTGCAACGGCGATTATCGCCAAGGGAAAATAATTGCAAGTGATCACACCGAAATGCTAATTGCTACCAGGGAATTCTTGCAAGCGAAATTGTATGAAACGTTTGCAAGCGCCACTGCAAGGAAACATTTGCAACAGAGATTTACTTTACATAAGAGCAATCTAGAATGCCACAGAGTATTTGTAACCGAGAAATACTCGTATGAGCGACTGTGACGAATTCGCGTGCCGGGGTGACTGCATCAGATCACACTCGAAAGCGACTGCCAGTGACAAAATACATTTGCAAGTGCAATTTGCAATGGCACGCGCCCATGACGATCGGAAATGAATGAAGTCATTTTGGGTACTACGTGGAAGTGAAAGAGGGGAGGGGATGAAGGGGAGAGGTTATACACAGGAGGGGTTGGGGGGGGTAGGGGTGGGGGGGGGGTTAAGATGGGTCTCGTTCTAGGATGCTATAAAGAAGTGAAAGAGGGGAGGGCATGAAGGTGAGAGTTTATACCCAGGAGGGGGTGGGGGGGGGGTGGGGGTGGGGGTGGGGGTGGGGTGGGTGAGGGGGTAAGATGGGTCTCGTTCTGGGATGCTATAAAAGAAGTGGGGGAGGGGAAGGGGGAAGTTGGGAGGAACGGGACGAGGGTAGGGAAGGGAAGGGAGAGGCAGGGAGGGGAAGAGTACTCACAGGAGACAGGGGTGGGGGTGAGGGGGAAAGATGGGCCTCTCTAGGAATCTAGAAAGAAAAGAAGGGAAAAGGGGAGGGGAAGGGACAGGTTGAAGAGTAGGGAAAAGGGGAAGGGAGAGGGTATTCACACAGGAAGGGGGTTGGGATGGGGGGAAGATGAATTTTCCTCTAGAATGCTATGCAGAAAAGAAGCAGGGGGAGGGAAGGGTAAGAGGAACGGGTCGAGGGTTGGCGGTTAGGGGAAGGGGTAGGGGGAAGAGGAGATGGGAAGGGAGGAATTTAAAGTAGGCTGGAGGCAACGCGAGTTAAGCAAACACAATCATTTGCTTCAGACAATAGGAAAATGCAAACACCCAGCTAAACTTTCCTTCGTTCATCTGTTCGCTATCAACAAGCAGCCAGCGCTGGAGGAGGAGGAGGAGGAGGAGGAGGAGGAGGAGGAGGAGGAGGAGGAGGAGGAGGAGGAGGAGGAGGAGGAGGAGGAGGAGGAGGAGGAGAGTTATCAAGCCCGAAAATATTGTGCAAGCACGGGCGGTAATATTGCCCGCTTCCATACTCTTTTGCTTGCTTGCTTGCGCGCCGTATCTTTGCAGGCTTTGTTTCTTCGACGAGAGAGAGAGAGAGAGAGAGAGAGAGAGAGAGAGAGAGAGAGAGAGAGATATATATATATACTTTCATATTTGATGCCTTCTTGAAGTTCTACACAATCCAGTGGTAACACCTCATTTTCTATAACCAACAAACAAACTTAATTCTGTATATATATATATATATATATATATATATAGTTATATATATATATATATATATATATATATATATATATATATAAGAAATCGTCTAAAAAATTATTCCATACAAAAACAAACTCATGTTTCAAAATATTTTTTCTTAGCAATGTTAAGGAAAGCCATTTGTAAACATTGAATGTTTTTTGTCTTTTGCTACAAAAGAAAATGATGTAAAGAGAAGTATGATAAATACTCCCACATCTCTCTCTCTCTCTCTCTCTCTCTCTCTCTCTCAGACGTATAAGATGAGGCACTGAGGATATCCGGAATATAACGCTCGACAGATTTATTTTATTCGTTTCAACAGGCTCCCTATTTGAATAAGTAGTATTATACTGCAGCGGCTCTTATCAACCGTTGTATTTAGAAAAATACTCTCAGATTTATTTCTTATCTGTTAAAAAATATTCTACTTCATAAATATATTTCTATTTGTTTATAAAGAAATTTACTCTTTTTTACCCTACACGTATGTAAATATTTCTCTGGTAAATGTATTCAATCTGTTTAAATACAAATATGCTTCGGCATTAATGTATTTCTATTTATTAAATCTATTCATACACATTTTTAACCCTATATTTTTTAGATAAACACTCACGTACAAAAATATACTAAGATAAACACATGAAGACATACTTTCAAAGGAATATTTCAATCTACATAATACGTAAAAATACATCCTCTAATAAGCGTACACAAGCAAATGTTTCGTTAGTATCAGAGTATACATCTTAGAGAGAGAGAGAGAGAGAGAGAGAGAGAGAGAGAGAGAGAGAGAGAGAGAGAGAGAGAGAGAGAGAGAATGTATACATCTTAGCAAGAGTGATTGTATATCTTACTCGGAGAGAGAGTATACATCTGAGAGAGAGAGAGAGAGAGAGAGAGAGAGAGAGAGAGAGAGAGAGAGAGAGAGAGAGAGAGAAATGTATACATCTTACAGAAAGAGTGATCTTAGAGAGAGATATACATCTAGAGAGAGAGAAAGAGTATACATGTTACAGAAAGAGAGAGAGAGAATATATCTTAGACGGAGAAAGAGAGAGAGAGAGAGAGAGAGAGAGAGAGAGAGAGACTTCTTTAGCCAATGCAAGCATATTTAAGTTCTGCTTGAGGCGTCGAACCCACTCAAATATTACTTTGAATTGTTGTGTATGCTCGATGCATCTTAGATGAAAGGCCCAAGGGAGTAAAAAATATAAAAAAAATAAATAAATATATAAAAAAGTAAAGAAACAAACAGCAACTAATTACAGTCTTGCAGAGCGTCGTTGAAATATTAACGGGAATCAAACAAACTGTACCGAGCTTGCTCGGCGATTCGTACGCTGAGATTAAGCATCGTCATATCATCATCATCATATCATCATTACCATTATCACAAATCATCATACCATTATTATTATCATCACAATCATCGTCATCTTCATTTTATCACCATTGTGGGGGAGAAAAAAATTTGCGGAAAATGGAAAATAACAATAAGCTTTTTAACATAACAAATTTCAGTCCTCTAGCATCAGTAGTTTTTATTTTATTCAGAGTTAAAATTAGCCATGATCGCACGTCTGGCAACGCTATATGACAGGCCACCACCTTGGCCTTGGCTGAAAGTTTCATGGGCCGGGGCTCGTACAGCATTATACGCTGTACAGAAAACTCGATTGCGCCGCCGAAGAAACTTTGGCGCATTTTTCTTATTTTCTTCATAAACAGACTTAGATCATCATCCACATCATTATCATCATAAGCATCATCATCATCATCACTGGGGGAGATAAAACGCATTACCATAAAATGGTAAATAAAAGAAAGTTTTTTTAACAGACTTAGATGTTCATCATATCATCATCCTCATCATCACAATCACCATCATCACCATAACTTCATCACCATTGTGGGAGGAGAAAAAAATATTTAAGCAAAAATAGAAAATAAAAAAAAAGGTTTTTTAAAACACACTTAATTATAATACGTAATTCATTAATAATTCAAGCAACTTAGCGATACGTAAAACCGGCTCCTGAATAATCAAGGGTGGGAAGAGAGAGAGAGAGAGAGAGAGAGAGAGAGAGAGAGAGAGAGAGAGAGAGAGAGAGAGAGAGGAATCTGGGAAAAACGGACCAATCCAAACTGAATCCGGGAAACTGGCAGATGCGCGAAAGAGAGACTTCCCTTCCCATGGCCGTGGTGTCTAAAATGTTTCGGGGAGAGAGAGAGAGAGAGAGAGAGAGAGAGAGAGAGAGAGAGAGAGAGAGAGAGAGAGAGAGTATCTTGAATCAGCAACTGAATACATAAAATCTTTTTTAAGAATCAAATTCCTTTCTAGAGTCGGCAACCATCCTACAGAGAGAGAGAGAGAGAGAGAGAGAGAGAGAGAGAGAGAGAGAGAG
>NC_089762.1:41080890-41085890 GCF_040412425.1 Macrobrachium rosenbergii | reverse complement strand
CTCAGTTCTAAAATCTCGACAGAGATCCTTGCTTTGGAGACATCCCCCCATATCTCTCTCTCTCTCTCTCTCTCTCTCTCTCTCTCTCTCCAGAGATCCTTTACTTTGGAGACATCCCCCCAATTTCTCTCTCTCTCTCTCTCAATCAGATATTCCTTCCCTCCAGTCACTTAACTACATACGAGAAATCGGCTATGACTGGAAATATTAAAAGTTGTATTTCAATAGAAACGATTATTTCTTTTCAGTGCATATGGCCTTCCATTACGCTCACGCCTGCCTTTCAACACTTAATAACTTAAGTGTCCCTTTGTTCGCCACAACTGACAGATTTTTATGACACTTGACGGATTTTTATGACATTTATGACATTTTTTTTTTTTTATCTCTAGCGGATCTGTTTGGATCCAGCCTTCAAAGAACAACAGTCGCTTGTTCAAAAGAGCCTTACGTCAAAATTTGTGTTGGGTTTTGACATCAATTTTATACCTCTCTTTCCCGTGCGTGTTTTCATTTTTTATTTCGGTTTTTAAAACCTTATTTAAAACTACATTTCAGTATTTAAAAAGCAGGCATTGTTGATCGCTGGTTCTCCAGCGACAGAATTGTTCCCTATTGTTTCATCTTTTCCTTATTTTTTCTCTTTTTAACTTTTCTTCCTTTTTCCTTTTTTTTACCTAATTTTTTTCATTAATTTTCCTCTTTATGCTTTTTCTTATTTTTTTCCTCTTTATTTTATTTTGTCCCTTATTTTTCCTCTTTTCGTAATTTTCTCTTATTTTAACCCTTTTTCTGCTTTTTTTCATTTTTCCTTAATTTTCCTTTTTTTCTTAACTTTCCATCTTTTTTATCCATTTCTTCCCTGTTTTCCGATCTATGGCTATCAGGAACCGGAAGAGAGAGAGAGAGAGAGAGAGAGAGAGAGAGAGAGAGAGAGAGAGAGAGAGAGAGAACACCACGGCTTCTTCGCAGCCGAGAGAGAGAGTAAAGTGAATTCCAGCGGGCGCCTATATCTTCCTGCAGGGAACCTCTATTGCATTAGTGGCGTGCCGAAGGACTTTGCCAAGGGGGATCTTTACAGCGGAAAGATTTCTCGTTGATTACGGTACCTCCTCCTCCTCCTCCTCCTCCTACTTCTTCTTCTTCTTCTTCTTCTTATTCTTCCACCTCCTCCTCTTCGTCCCCTACCTTCTACTCCTCCTCCACCTCCTCCTCCTCCTACTCTTCGTCCCCTACCTTCTCCTACTCCTCCTCCTCCTCCTCCTCCTTCTTCAAACGCCAAAGTTCAAAAACTCCAACGAACGAGAACGCCAACCATCTACGCCAAAAAGGCGGTGATGACGAAGGGCAGAGAGAGAGAGAGAGAGAGAGAGAGAGAGAGAGAGAGAGAGAGAGAGAGAGAGAGAGAGAGAGAGAGAGAGAGAGACTTAACTTTCCCCAACACCATCACCAACAAAGTCAGGGCCAACAGAATCTCCACGCTAAAAAAGAGAGAGAGAGAGAGAGAGAGAGAGAGAGAGAGAGAGAGAGAGAGAGAGAGAGAGCACCCAAACTTTCGGCGAAATGACATTTTGTTCCCTCGGGGGAGGATGCCCCACACACAACGCAGACACACAGACCAGTTCTAGACGTGTTACATACAAGTTTAGTCAGGGCGAGTGAGGGATTTGTGAAAGGCTAAACACACACACACACACACACACACACACACACACACACACACACACACACACACACACACATATATATATATATATATATATATATATGCAATATATGTATATATATAACCGAGGCTTACTAGACTAAACGGTTTAAAAGTGAAGTGGCATTGGCCCCCTCTCTCTCTCTCTCTCTCTCTCTCTCTCTCTCTCTCTCTCCTTTACCCTAACAAGATAAACGTCTATTCGAAGCAATAACAGAAGCAATTGAAATGTAAAATTATTGCCCTTCTCATTTTACAGAGGTAGCAGTTTTTCAAAATAATGGGACCCACTTTAAAATGAATTATGACTTATTATACGCAGTTTTCAATTAAGTTGATCGTGATTAGGATTTAAGTATGTTTTCACAAGTGATAAAAGGATCCTGGTTTATCAAATTTAAGAGTTTGTTTTATCAAATTTTAAGTGGTAAATGTAGAAGCAAACCCCATACGAAAGAAAAAAAAAAGTAATTACTTCATCGCCTGATTGTTGTGATAACTTTATCCAGTGTCTATTCTCATGATATAAGGGACGACAGGGTTACAATCCGAACACCGTCTGAGAGAGAGAGAGAGAGAGAGAGAGAGAGAGAGAGAGAGAGAGAGAGAGAGAGAGAGAGAGAGAAGACGATTATATTTCGAACAATGTCTTCGTTTACGAGAGAGAGAGAGAGAGAGAGAGAGAGAGAGAGAGAGAGAGAGAGAGAGAGAGAGAGAGAGAGACGAACGGGGTAACATCGTAAGCAACGTCTTCATTAAAGCATGACAGAGAGAGAGAGAGAGAGAGAGAGAGAGAGAGAGAGAGAGAGAGAGAGAGAGAGAGCAGGGTTATGTTCAAAACAATGTCTTCCTTAACATGAGAGAGAGAGAGAGAGAGAGAGAGAGAGAGAGAGAGAGAGAGAGAGAGAGAGAGAGAGAGAGAGAGAGAGCAGGGTTATGTTCAAAACAATGTCTTCCTTAACAGAGAGAGAGAGAGAGAGAGAGAGAGAGAGAGAGAGAGAGAGAGAGAGAGAGAGAGAGAGAGAATTAACAGCATCCATTCAAGTAAATCAGCAGGAACCACTGCCTCCGTAAATACTCCGCGTATAAATCCCGAATTACCGAAACACGCTATCTGGAATAATCCTGGAGGATTTTGATCACATGCGGAAGTGGATTAATAAGTAAATCCACCATGATATAAAAAAAAAAATAAATCCACGTAACTAATACGTCACAGTGTACGACACTCCAATCCTACGTGACACGTAAAAAAACGTTTTAATTCTCGCGAGACTGAATATGTTGGCGATATGTTGGCAATAGCTGTGGACAACTGCCAGCGCGTATCTCGTAACTTAGAGGTCATTCCTTTCCAGATGACGTTAATATTTTGGAATGTTTCTTCTGTCTCTGTTTTCCCCCATAATTTTATTTTATTTTTTTCGCTTTACTCGAACAGTTCCGAATTCTTATCGTACTCTTATGTTTCACCATTCTCATGAATAATTTTCTCTTACGAATTAAAATGGAAATAAAACCAACTATCATTAAATACAAGAAAGGCGAGAATAATCGAATAAAATCAATTTTTGATCACTGACAGATTTTTATTATTTTAATGAATTTTAATGATTCTTAAGATTCTGGAATGTCACGTGAGAAAAGTTTGTATATATATCGATGTTTCGCTTAGCATCAAAAGTATCAGCATATAATGTACTTCCAACGTCAATAATAATAATAATAATAATAATAATAATAATAATAATAATAATAATAATAATAATAATAATAATAATAATAATAAACTTATGAGATTTTATTCGTAACCGTTTGTGAGATACATACGAGAGCTCACCATTTTGGTTGAATAAAAAAAAATGCTATGATTTATCACCATCCTCGTGAAAAAAACATATAATTTTTAAGAAAAAAAAAAAAAGAACGACATAAGACTACAGCACCACACACGCACACACACACATACACTAAGACCTTTCCTTCTACACATTTTAGAATATTTTTTCTACCTTCATTCAATATTAAAATAAGTTTTTCCTTCATCAGACCAAAACCGCCAATAAAAAAAAATAATGTAAAAAATTTCTTCATTCCCTCACTGGTCGTGCATTTTTTTCCTCAATCCTTCCACCCCTCTCCTCTCTGCATGAACCAGTCCTAGACCTCCTCCTCCTCCTCTTACTCACCCCTCTCCCCTCCACCTCCTCCTCCTCTTACCCCTCTCCCCTCCTCCTCCTCCTCTTCCCCCTACCCCTCTCCTCTCCTCTGCATGAACCAGTCCCAGACCTCCTCCTCCTCTTACTCACCCCTCTCCCCTCCTCCTCCTCCTCTTCCCCTACCCACGGGCTATTCATCATGGCGGACCCACTCCAGAAGCGTGCGAGTGGGATCACAGCTAAGCGACCATTAAATCACCATAATTCAATAAAAATCCTGTCCCCACCTCTCTCTCTCTCTCTCTCTCTCTCTCTCTCTCTCTCTCTCAACCCACCCCGTTTCCCCAAAAAACCGCCCGCTATTACGGCCACTCCTACTCCCCCCTACCCCACTCCACTCCATTCCTTATCCCCCCCATTCTGTCATCCATTATACACATACCAGGACCCTGACAATCCCCACTCCCCCCAACCCCACCCTACCCGGACCGTCAGACCAAACCCCCCCACCAAACCCGTACGTAACCTGCCAATGAGATATCATGACACGGGATTATAATCCAGTGGGCAATTGTCAAACGCACGGACGCCCTCTCCCGTTATCAAGAGCCCTACAGAATGATGAACAGCTCATTGATTAGGGAAACAAATAAATATGGAAACAAATAGAAAATAAATAGGGCTCGAGGGGCGGAAATAAACGCCTATAATAATGACTGTGACAATGCAGAAATGGGGCGGGAGGAGAGGGCATTGTATCGAAATATTAAATAGGGGTGATGTTCTTTCCGAATGGTTACGACACGTAGGCAAACATACACACGCTGTGCAACCACGTAGAATTATCAGCGTGAACCCCGAGATCGATCCCAGGGGAGGGCAAAACAGTTTAACCTGGTGCTCAGTTATATCAACTATAATTCACTTGACGTAAGCAATAAATTGTGTATCTTGGTAGTATGTCTATTGTGGACGCCAAAACCAGTCAGGAGAAAGGTATGGGGCTAGCAGTCTCATCCCAAAGACGTATTGAGAGTCAAAATGTTCAGAAAAATGTCATTCGGGTATTTATATATATATATATATATATATATATATATATATATATATATATATATATATATATATATATATAT
>NC_089762.1:41070890-41073390 GCF_040412425.1 Macrobrachium rosenbergii | reverse complement strand
AAAGCACAGTTAACTAAGTCTTGGTCTAAATTTTATTACTAATCGTGGGTTTGAATCCCACTACGGTAGGAAAGGATATTTCTTCATTAATTCCTCACTTGAATTCAAGGCTTGTAGTGAAAACCTTATTAAATAATAAGAATAAAAATAGAGAAGTTAAGAGGTCATTCTGAATATTCATGTACATTATATATATATATATATATATATATATATATATATATATATATATATATATATATATATATACATACACACACATATATACATATATATACATACATACATACATATATATATATATATATATATATATATATATATATATATATATATATATATATATATATATATATATATATATATATATATATATATATATATATATATAAAATTCACCTCCCAATAAGCTAAAACACTGACACAAAAATAAAACGACTTTCAAAACATTTTCCACTTGAACGAGCCCCCGTCGAAAACACGTATTACTACATAATACTAATTTCCTGTCGGCGAAAAAGCTTTCCCAAAGTCCCCTCCCTTCCCCTTCCCTCGCCCTCCCCCCAACAAAAAAAAAAAAAAACAGGAAGCGGAGCCGGGGCTGTGTGATGCCGCTAAATGTTTACGGAAGCCTTTTTTTTTATAATTTTTTTTTTAAGAGTAACGCTAATTCCTAATTTCAAAAGGTAATACAATCACATGAACGCATCGCTAACACTTTCCCCTCTCCTCTCCCCCTCCCTCCAACAAGAGCTTGTTTCCATTCCCCCCCTTCCCCAGACAGGATATCAAAATGCAGCAGCATGCGGGGAGGGGGGGAGGAAAGGCCCCGTAAACTCTCGGTATGAAAACCTAATTACGACGTGTATATATAATACTGCAGAAGAGAAATGGACTTTGGTCGAAGAGCTTATACCGCTCCATCCTGTCTTTAAGCCGCCTAATCTTTGATCCATTTTGGGCGAAAAATATAAAAATAATAAAACTATATAACTAAAAATACTCAATGTTCCAAAGACCAAACAAATAAGCCTTTGTTTAGTGCCTTGACTCCTCTCTACCTACGCAAGGACCAGGGAGAATCAGGCGCTGGCTGATGATGACCCAGCAGTTAGATCTATGGGTTTCCGCAAAACCCCCATCCCTATAACTTACAGACAGTAAGGTCGTTTTGCCAGCGAGATCTTTCAAATCATGAGCAGGGTATTATGAGGATTTTTGCAATAAAAATCTGCAAAGCACAGGATAACAGTTTTGTTTTATTTGTGTGTATGTATATGCAACTCACCCTCTGTCTGTGTGTCTATCTCATATATATATATATATATATATATATATATATATATATATATATATATATATATATATATATATATATATATATATATATATATATATATATATATATATATATATATATGCAGTAATATATGATGCAGTTCCTTTTTTTCAAATCTAGGGCCCTAAGAACATCAACATCATTTCCATTTACAACTGCTAACAATACATTTGTCTTTTCCAAACTTATATAATCATAACCATACCCAACCTTACACAATCATACAGAAGGTATATATATATTTTTTTATTTTTATTTTTACCATAAAATCCCCTGTAGCAATCCTCCTGCCCACTTTAAAAAAAAAATACATACAGCAATTTCAGACCGTGGAACATGGCTGACAAATTCATGGATCGGTTGCTATCCGACACTAAACTGTCTGTTCCTCGAATTCGGGGCTCCCCCCCAACCCTCCCTTGCCCCTGGTCCTGTCCCCTCGGGCCAGAGATAAGTGTTCCAGGGGGTTCCCCTCTAGTCGAACCTCCCTAACACCCCCTCTCTCTGGAGCGGTCAACTCACCCCTGAACAGCCTACAGCAAGACTGCTCTATCTTTTCAGGCCAAAAAATTTCGCCGAGGACGTCAAAATAGAATGTGGGAATTTCGAAGGAAAAAGTAGGAATGATAAGCAGAATAAGTGGTTGTGAATGGCCATCAGGGGAAAATAGAAGCTAACAACTTGAAGGAAAAGGTAGAAAAAATAAATAGAATAAGTGGTTATAAATGGCCACCTAGGAAAAATAGTGTCTAACAAATTAAAGTTGATAATTTCGTAAGTATATTCTCAAGGCAAAACCGACATGATCTTATAGCGTTTCGAGGCAAAACCAACATGATCTCATAGTGTTTCAATGCCAAACCAACATGATCTCATAGTATTTCAAGGCCAAACCAACATGATCTCATAGTATTTCAAGGCCAAACCAACATGATCTCATAGTATTTCAATGCCAAACCAACATGATCTCATAGTATTTCAATGCCAAACCAACATGATCCCATAATAATTCATGGAAAAACCAACATGATCTAGTATTTCAATGCCAAACCAACATGATCTCACAGTATTTCAAGGCAAAACCAACATGATCTCATAGCATTTCAAAGTTAAGGAACGCCAGAAAAGGGAAGGATATGGAATAAGGAAAAATTATCACGG
>NC_089762.1:41023390-41063390 GCF_040412425.1 Macrobrachium rosenbergii | reverse complement strand
ACGTTGTAGGATGGCTTTTACAAGGGCCACTTCGACGGCTGACGAGAGAGAGAGAGAGAGAGAGAGAGAGAGAGAGAGAGAGAGAGAGAGAGAGAGAGAGAGAGAGATAAAATGGTTGGTAAATACGAGCCCATATGGCTGATTAACTGCTTAATAGAGTCATTATAATTTCGACCAATTGATTATACCAATTGTAGTAGAATTTTATTTCGAATTAGCATGATTTTATATCCGTCCCGATTTTATTACCATTTTATACACGTGGGTCAGATTAATGCTGTGAAACAAAATTACATTAAACTCATTTTTTCTGCTTCATCGCTCACTCTAGTGGGAAATCCTGCAAGACAATTTATGAAGCTTTGTAAACATCTCAATGACTTGTAAATAAACAAATAAGGAATAAGTACACTTCCTAAATTCTTGGGTACCAGGATATTTCCCAAATTCTTGGGCACCACTGAACTTGGGCACAACTGAAACCAGTTGAGAAAAGACATCAATTTCCCCATGCCCATAAACCTGAGGATTGTATAGATTACTTAAAAAAATTAATAATAATAATATCTAACTGAAGGACATTATAACATTATCAAGTACTTATTTAACGTTAATTATGAGTTAAATTTATAAAAAAAATCGGAATCAGTACATTACTTGAAAAAAAAATGAAGGCTATTAAACTGAAGGACACTTTTTGTGATCATCAAGTTCATATTTAGGCTTAACTTTGAGTTATACTTAAAAAAAAAAATTAGAAACACTTTGAAAACACGCATCGAAAAACAAGCTTCTTATCGTGGGGTTACCCCAATCAATCACAGCACTCTAACTACAAGTACATAAATACGCTTTTATTTTAATTGAATATATTACAACTCACAACCCTAAACATTTTTCTTTCGCATCATTATAATTTCACGGCCATGAGGGGTTTCAAAAAACAGTAATAAATAATGACTCAAAAGTTTTAAAACATTACTTTACGCAAATCAAGACACTGATAAAATAAATACTGAATGATAAGGGAACCACAGCAAGAAGCGATAATGTTCTGGAGAGAGAGAGAGAGAGAGAGAGAGAGAGAGAGAGAGAGAGAGAGAGAGAGAGAGAGAGAGAAATTTTATACCCATCTTTAGAAAGTATTCCATAGATTGAAACAAAGATTAATCTTGTTAGAGAGAGAGAGAGAGAGAGAGAGAGAGAGAGAGAGAGAGAGAGAGAGAGAGAGAGAGAGAGAGAGAGAGAGAGAGAAATTTTATACCCTTCTTTAGAAAGTATTCCATAAATTGAAACAGATTAATCTTGTTAGAGAGAGAGAGAGAGAGAGAGAGAGAGAGAGAGAGAGAGAGAGAGAGAGAGAGAGAGAGAGAGAGAGAAATTTATACCCGTCTCTAGAAAGTATCCCATAGGCTGTAACAAAATTAATCTTGTAAGAGAGAGAGAGAGAGAGAGAGAGAGAGAGAGAGAGAGAGAGAGTAAATTTTACACCCACCTTCAGAAAGTATCCCATAGATTGAAACAAAGATTAATCTTGTTACAGAGAGAGAGAGAGAGAGAGAGAGAGAGAGAGAGAGAGAGAGAGAGAGAGAGAGGAAGGAAGGGAAGGGGGTGGTTTCGCCCACCCTTGGGTACATATAAATCAATATACCTGCCGACATCAACGGGTGAGAGGGGCACGGGAGAGTTGAGAGAAAAAAAAAAATAAAAAAAAAAAAAAAATGACAGGTGAGGGAGACTAGGGAGTTCAAAAATCAGGGAGATATGGAGGAAATTTAATATGGAGGACGAAGCCTTGACAGGATATGGATTGAAAAGGTGGGACATTGATGGCGTCCGTTCCTCAGTTTTTTTTTTTTATTATTTTTAATTTTCGAAGGATGTTTAAATACTTATTCTACTAATTTTTCAATATTTAATCATTAATAAACGACAGATGCTGAATTTAGGTAGCAGAAAACGAGCCGTTTGCAAACGAGGTTTTCTTATATAACGGAACAATAAACAGTAATAATACATATAAGAAATTCTTGAAATATGTGGAAAAATTAATTAATTTTGAACACAATGCTGCTAATGTAATGTAATATATATATATATATATATATATATATATATATATATATATATATATATATATATATATATATATATATATATATAATTTCCCACTTCAAAATATAAAATAAAAGAAGAACGAAAGTTTACACCTAACACACACTTGCAGTACACCACCTAAAAAAAAAAAAAAGGGGCCTTTCAAAAAATAGAACGCTAAGCAGCCTATTCGCATTATCAAAAGGTCCCCAGCCCCTTCCCCCCTCCCCTCCCCTCCCCGTCCCCCTCTCCGCTTCCTTGTACACAAGTCACACCTGTTTCCAAACGTCTTACAGGTTACCATCTATTCCTTATCTCCTCTCTTTAAGTTCGTCCCGCACCTGGGGAGGTTCTATCTAATCTTAGTAGCGCCGATCCCTGCGTGGGCCACTTACCTGTCTCCTGTGAAGAGGTTTTTGCCGAGCTAAATTGAGCCTTTTAGGTGTGATTGAATTGGTTATTATAAAATGAAGTTTATCAAACTACGCAACAAAAGTGAGCCTTTTGGGAGTGGTTGGTAAAGCTGTTAAAAAAATTTGTATTGGTTATCATAAAAAGTTCATTAAATTATAACTAAGAGCGGTCACTACTACTACTACTACTACTACTAATAATAATAATAATAATAAAAATAATAATAATAATAATAATAATAATTTGTATATAGTCTTCTCTGCCCGTCTTAACACCCATGGCATTCAATAATAATAATAATAATAATAATAATAATAATAATAATAATAATAATAATAATAATAATAATAATAATAAGTATCGAGACCTGAAAATCGAAATAAGAAGGATATGGGATATGCCAGTGGAAATTGTACCCATAATCACAGGAACACTAGGCACGATCCCAAGATCCCTGAAAAGGAATCTGGAAAAACTAGAAGCCGAAGTAGCTCCGGACTCATGCAGAAAAGTGTGCTACTAGAAAAGTGAGAAAAGTGGTGGACTCCTAAGGAGGCAGGATGCAACCCGGAACCCCAAGGTATAAAAACCACCCAGTCGAATAGGATGACTGTGATCGAAAAAAAAAAAAAAAAAAAATAATAATAATAATAATAATAATAATAATAATAATAATAATAATAATAATAATAATACCCTTGAATTTACCTATTACAATTTCACTACATAAGACCATTCCACAACCTGCCCATTACCAACCTACCGTCAGCCGACAACTCTCTCTCTCTCTCTCAAAAAAAAAAAAAAAAAAAAAAAAAAAAAAAAACCTAAGAATAAAAATTTAGGAAAACTAACCGTTCAGGGATGCAAAGGCAACAACGGGGAAAATAAAATGTGAACAAAACGGTTTTTTTTTTTACCATTTTCCCACTGTATGGTCAGGCGCTACATGCAACATCGACCAATTCCCGATGTGTAATTGGAGTTCTGCATACTCTAAAAAACTAATGCATATATAAGTGATGTGTTTTAGTTTCTAAGTTAGAAACAAAATTTCTTTTCATTTTTTTTTACAGTAACCATTATTTCCTGGCTTCAGTTTTTACAGTAATATAAGTGATGTTTTTAGTTTCTAATTTACGAAAAAAAGACAATTAATTTTTTTTTTTACAGTAACTATCATTTCGGGGTTTCCGTTTTTACAGTAATATAAGTAATATGTTTTAGTTTCCAATTTACTTCATTTTTTTTTAATTTTTATTTTACTTAAACTAATATTCTGGGTCTCTAGTTTATACAGTAACTCATTCCGTCAAAAATACATTTTTTTAATAACATATATTTTTTGTTTAGAAACAAAATAACTTTTGAGTAATTAAAATTGTACGTAATATAAGAATACTTTTAATTTCTCAAAAATTATTTTTATTTAAATAAATATATAATTTCCTATTTAAGACAGGAACGCGGCTTTCTACGGTATTAATCTTTTGAAGTTTAAACAGTATTAAAATCAATTGTATATTCCCACGAATGTCATACACGAATATAAACAAGTGTTTTTATACAACGTAATATAGGAAAGACAGATATATAAAAAAGATATTACAAATTGGAAACTCAATTTTGTATTAGGAAAGATATAATACAAAAGAATAAAAAGTAAATAATGCGCCGAAGTTTCTTCGGCTCAATCGAGTTTTCTGTACAGCCCATATAGCGTATAATCAAGTCCCCCGGTATAATGCTGTATGAGCCGCGGCCCATGAAACTTTAACCACGTCCTGGCGGTGGCCTCTCCTATATCGTTGCCAGAAGCACGGTTATGGCAAACTTTAACCTTAAATAAAATAAAAACTAATGAGGCTGGACGGCTGCAATTTGGTATGTTTGCTGACTGGAGGGTAGATGATCAACATACCAATTTGCAGCTCTCTAGCCTCAGTAGTTTTTAAGATCTGAGGGCGGACAGGAAAAGTGTGGACAGAATAAAGTGCGGACGGACAGACAAAGCCGGCACAACAGTATTATTTTACAGAAAACTAAAAATAAATAAAAAGAATAAATAAAGAATATCGTTTAAACATCAGAAACACACGCGTAGCCGACTTGCATTATGAACAAGTCATTTACCCAAAATGTCTGGACCAGCATTTCTGAATTTCAGGGAAAAAAAAAAAAAAATAATATTTCGTTCATGAGGCGACCGAAATTAATAGTAGCGGAGAGAGAGAGAGAGAGAGAGAGAGAGAGAGAGAGAGAGAGAGAGAGAGAGAGAGAGAGAGAGAGAGAGAAACATGGTCGGGAAAAATATGAGCATGAAATTAAAATCATTTGACATTAGTTTCCAATTCTTAAGAATAAATAATTCAATCATTTTTTTAAAGAGAGAGAGAGAGAGAGAGAGAGAGAGAGAGCATGAAATGAAAAATATAATTTGACATTAGCTTTCAATTCTTAAAAACATATGATTCAAGATTTTTATTTTATGGATTATTTATTTATTTATTTTTCGAGAGAGAGAGAGAGAGAGAGAGAGAGAGAGAGAGAGAGAGAGAGAGAGAGAGAGAGAGAGAGAGAGAGCATGAAATGAAAAATATAATCTGACATTAGCTTTCAATTCTTAAAAACATAAAATTCAGGATTTTTTATTTTATGGATCACTTATTTATTTATTTATTTATTTATTATTATTATAATTTTTTTTTTTTTGAGAGAGAGAGAGAGAGAGAGAGAGAGAGAGAGAGAGAGAGAGAGAGAGAGAGAGAGAGAGAGAGAGAGAGAGAGAGAGAGAGCATGAAACAAATTATATTTATCATGAGCTTCCAATTCACAAGTATAAATAGTTTAATCATTTTTTTTATAGAGAGAGAGAGAGAGAGAGAGAGAGTATAGAAAAAATAACACAATTTGCCAAGACCTTCCAAATCTCAAGAATAAGTAATGCAATAATTTTTCCTGTATAATAAGTTGTCAATAACGTATAAGCTAATTTCCAGTTTAGGCCCACGTTCACTTCATATATATATATATGTATATATATTCTCTCCCTTTTGCCGCTACCGATGCGACATTCCTGTCGCTCGTCAAACTCATTCCAGGCGAAATTCAATCTATATTCCGACCGCTCCTCCTCCTCCTCCTCCTCCTCCCCCTCCTCCTGTGAACAACAAACCGATATCAATGTTTGCTATCGGCAATGTTTTAAGTGTGAGAGAAATATATATGTATATATATTAAAGGCTGTGGCGTAGTGTAGCCGGGGCGCTGTGAACACTCTCTCTCTCTCTCTCTCTCTCTCTCTCTCTCTCTCTCTCTCTCTCTCTCTCTCTCTCTCTTCTGTTTTTCATTCGTTGTGTCTTGTGCCAATTTCTTTTCGTCTTAATTTTTGGCGTTGTGGATTCGTGCCCTAAACATTCAACATTCTCTCTCTCTCTCTCTCTCTCTCTCTCTTGTTTTTATTCGTTGTCTTATGTCATTTTCTTTTCATCTAAATTTTGGCGCTGTGCATTCGTGCTCTAAACATCTCTCTCTCTCTCTCTCTCTCTCTCTCTCTCTCTCTCTCTCGTTTTTTATTTATGTCTTGTTGTCTTGTGCCATTTTCTTTTCGTCTTAATTTTGGCGCTGTGGATTTGTGCTCTGACCGTATTAGTAGAACTCTCTCTCTCTCTCTCTCTCTCTCTCTCTCTCTCTCTCTCTCTCTCTCTCTCTCTCTCTCTCTCTCTCGTTTTTGTATTTGTTATGTCCTGTGATATTTTTTTTGTTGTATTTTGCGAACAAAAAAATTTGGCAGTAAATAAAAGAATCCAACATGGAAATTTCATTGGAGTGGAAAAGTTTCATCACTAACGAGTTTCATGACTTTGTAAACCTAAATCATATTTACCTTATTTCGCTTACATTAAATTCTTAATCGAAACTGGAATATATGTTAACCAATCTATTTGCAAACTCCGAGTTGTTATATTTTAATATAGTACCACGAATATCAAGCGGGTCACAAAGACCAGGTATTTAGTCCAACCGAAAATGAAGCAAAAGCTAAACAACATATAACTTGCTAAACAACATATAACTTATCACCTTAAAAACCGCTTTTGTTCTTTCGTTACCCACAAATTACCCTTAATAAAAAACAACCATATTGTAAGGTCCAATAGGATACACATAATAAAAATATATACTAAAAAGTCTGACAGCTTCCAACATCAACAAACAATTCCATTATTCCACAAAGCACAACCACGAATAAGCCATATTTACCAATTTAATTCTTCTGCCCTTCACAAAAAAAAAGAAAAAAAAATTTAAACTATGGACGAAATAAATTCAGTTTACAAAAACTGTAACCTTCACAAACAAGCAAATTAAACTACGGGCGAAATAAATTTAGTTTAAAAAAACACTGACGAATAAACATGATTGCCTAACCGCCGGGATAAAAGATCAATTTTTTTCCTATTGTGGACTGAACATGAAACAAACGCGAGCCATGAAAGAAATATCTGTTATTCAATAGAAAAACAATCGACAAGAATTAACGGCACAAATCATGCATTTGATCCGTCAAATCAGCCGTTGCGATCAAAGGCTTATCAGCCGTGGAAAAGAATATAAAATTCACGAGGGTGAAGGGGAAATAGGTTAGTATTAGTTTGGGTCTGAATTGAAGTCTGAAAACAAGGCTCAAAAAAAAAAAAAAAAAAAAAAAAAAAAAAGAAGGCAGACAACGATAAGCAACAGGTCAAAAGTGAATAAGTTGAGCGAGATGAGAAAAAAAACTCGAAACAAGATATATAACAGGTCAAAACTGAATAAATGAAGTGAGATGAGGAAAAAAAACTCAAAACAAGATGTATAACAGGTAAAAACTGAATAAATGAAGTGAGATGAGAAAAAAACTCAGAGACAAAAAAAAATTAGGTAGACAATGATAAAAAAAAACATAAAGAATGAATGAATTGAGATGAGAAAAGGAACTCTCAAAACAAGATAAAAAAAAAAACCAGGAAGGCAGAGTGACAAAAAAAGGTCAAAATCGTGAGATGAGAAAAAACTCTCTTAAACAAGATTGAAAAAAAAAAAACAGGAAGGCACACAAAGATAAACTACAGGTCGAAATCGTGAGATGAAAAAAAATTATCTTAAACAAAATTGACAAAAAAAAAAAAAACAGGAAGGCAAAAAACAGGTCGAAATCGTGAGATGAGATAAAACTATCTTAAACAAGATTGACAAAAAAAAAAAAAAAAAAAAACAGGACAAAAAACTTAAACAGGATAAAAAAAAAAAAAAAAAAATCGTGAGATGACAAAAAAAAATCTCTGAGATGAGAACAAAAAAACTCTCTTAAACATGATAAAAAAAAAAAAACCAGGAAGGTAGACAAAGATAAACTACTGGTCAAAATCGTGAGATGAGAAAAAAACTCTTAAACAAGATTGAAAAAAAAAAAAACAGGACGGCAGGCAATGATACAAAATAGGTCGAAAGTGAATACATCAAGTGAGATAAGAAAAAAACTCCAAAACTCCAGGAAAGGCTTTGAATCCTTTTTTTTTTTTTTTTTAACTCTCGCGAACGACCAGAAACTTGCAAGTTCAACCACTCCGACTGGCGTCTGGAGAAGACCTCGAAAACTATAATCTTTTAAAAGTGCCATCTTATGTCATTTAATAAATAAAATGTCAAAATTCTGAATTTTAAGAACCAATCATTTATATATGCAGCCTAAGCTTTATAAAATAATCAACTTTGTCATCCTATCATTTGACAAACATACAAACATATATGATTACCATCCTGTGATGTTAAAATTAGGTCCTGGCGAATTACAAAGTTAACATGAGGGCTCTGTCAGCCCTTATATGGTACCAATCTTTGTATCAATCTTTCAAGGAAGCCATTACTAAGATTGAAACTACTGCCCAAAAGGGGAGAAAAAATAAACTGTCAATTTCACGAGAATCAGGAAACACTGACAACACAGGCATCTAATTTAAATAGTTAAAATAGTATAAACGACAGTCATCAGCGAAAACATACTGAAAATTAAAAGCTTTATTAGCAATTTACCCAAAGGAGATAATGATAAAAGCAGCAAGTAACATCTGTAAAGATTAGCCAACATAAACAAAAGCACCTAAAAGTGTAGTGACAGCAACAGCAACAACAGCTGCTGTTGCTGCAGCAGCAGCGACGAAGGAATAAGACAAGTCAAAAGCAATGCCAACAGCAACATTTCCCGAAAAAGAGGAGGAAGAGGGAAAGAGGGAAAGAGGGTATCATTGGTCTTTCTGCCATCGACGTCAGCGACTCTGATAACAGGACTGTCTCTCTCTCTCTCTCTCCCTCCTCCGCCCCCACCTCCACCTATCCCTTCTCCCCCTTCTCCAACATCTCAACCACGTCCTCCTCCACCTCCCCAGGTCTCCAAGAGAGACAAGGGACCTCCCGCCGGGAGAAATCTTTTGTTATCTCCGTTCAGGACACCGTCCTTAGACCAGAATCACAGAGCAGATGTTCGATACACACAATATATATCTCTCTGGATGGGTCGTCGTCGGCTTCTTCCTCCTTCCGACTGCTATCTATAGACCTACTTTTTTTTTTTATCTCTATGGTCTTCTTCATTTTTACTTCGACCTGGGCGTCTGTTGGTTGGGCAGGTAGGTCGGGAGGTCCATAACAGGGCCTCTACTTCCTCTCACACCTTACCTGGCGTTAAGGCGAAGGCCAACGCTGGTATTATCTAGCTTACTCTAGACCAACCACTCACTCTTTCAACTTATCTCTTAGCAAATGAAAAGACACCTGTATTTTACTTCCTACTCAATTACAGGATAAATTTCTGATGATAAATGACAGAGAATACATCTGAATTTGACAAGGAGTTCAGGAATAAATCCTAATTTCTGCCGACATATAATAAAATAAAGGAAAATGAATTAAAATAATAGGGTCCTTTCTTCTCATTTGCAATAGACTTACATATAATTAAAATTTTTGATTTTAGTATACTCCCTCGTTAGGACATGACTTACCTTCTTCTTTGCAATCATACAAGTATCATTGAAGAACGCCCGTTCTACACATTTTCACGCAAGCACATACGACTACACGCACGAGCAAACATACACACATACACAGACACACGTACACACACACACACACGCACATATATATATATATATATATATATATATATATATATATATATATATATATATATATATATATATATATATATATATATATATATATATATATATATATATATATATATTAATTATATATATAAAATATTTAGTGAAGCAAACCTTAGTCCAAGTGGATATACAGAGAGAATTATCTACCTGAAGCTTTCAAACGCCTCATGAATTTAAATTCCGGAGATGCTTCACCCCCCACAAACACAGGCAGCCGAAATTCACTCACCAAAACTTCCAGGAGTTCCTATCACGGCCAAGGACTTTATAGGATTATCTGTCAAGGGACACACACACACACACACACACACACACACACAAAAAAGAAAGGGCTCCAAGTCATGGATTAGAAGTCCTGATTTAAAGTTCAGGGTCATTTCAAGGGACAGAGTTGGTTTAGCTGCTGAGAATGTGGGTCATCTTACTAAACACTTGTTTGCTGATAATCTAGATTCTGAAAATCGATGTGCGCGATCTGTCATAGGGGTGCATGGCCGATCCTTACTTTGGAAGAAGATTTACAACAACCCTTCCAGTGCATTTGAGCGCAATCCACGAGGGGTAATATTCGATGAAGCCATACATGTCATTCATTCACAAAGTGCATGATTACTTTATGCGCCTTTGGAGCAACGAGACTTCGCCGAAGCAAAATTTCCATCCTTCTGGTTAAAAAGGCAGCAAAGATTCTCTCTCTCTCTCTCTCTCTCTCTCTCTCTCTCTCTCTCTCTCTCTCTCTCTCTCAGTCTTCCCATATCCGATGCCCCTTCACAGCCTTCATCCTTCCCCATTAAGACGTCGGAGACAAAAACTTCCTCTCCTCTTCCTGTTTTCAGGAGGACACGTGGGAGGAAGGAGGAGGAGGACCACCTCCTACCTCCTCCTCTTCCTACCCCCTTCCCTCCCCCGTCCCCACCTCTCTCTCAACCACCTTGCAGACAAGTTAGATAAAAATCTCTGGCGCACTCAAACTTTTCACTTTTCGGGGGCCCCGTCATGCAATCTCTGCTCCTTTGCTGGAGGAGGGGAAGGAGGAGGAAGGAGGAGGGGAATGGGGGAGGAGGAAGAATGGGAGGAGGGGAGGGGAGGGGAGGAGGAGACGGAAAAGGAAAAGGGGAAAGGGAAAAAATTCATAATAGGACACAGGACGACGAGGGGGCACGAGAGAGAGAGAGAGAGAGAGAGAGAGAGAGAGAGAGAGAGAGAGAGAGAGAGAGAGAGAGAGTGTTATAGGTTTTCAAAATTAATCGCAAAATACGGAAGGAAAGAAATTTTGTTCCTTTAGCGGAAAGAAACTGGAACAAAATTAATCTCATAATAACAAGAATATAAATTTTGGATTAAATCAAAATATTATGAAACAAAAAATGGTGCCTTTAGAGAAATAATTTAAAAAATTCTGAAGACAACCTCATATAACGTGAGGAAATTTATATTAAATTAAATCAATGGTTAACAAACAAGTGATGACTTAAAAAAAATTAATTAAGAATGTAAAAATCAACTTCATATAACAAGAGGAAATCTGAATTAAATAAATACAATGATTTACAAACAAATGGTGTTTAGAAAAATTAAAATTTTTTTTTAAAGTCAAATTATCAAGAACATCAAAGGTCACTTGTCAATTATAGGGCAATAGTTAATCAAACCATAGGTAAATAAGAAAAAAAAAACTCAAAATATTGAAGAGCTTTTAAAAAATTAATTAAAAATTTTTAAAAAAGGACGAAAGCACAAGACCCCATACTGAACTGCATTCAAGAACTTCATCAGTCACCTGTCAATCATAGAAGCCTATGATTGACAGGAAACTTCCGAAGTTCTTTAACGCAGTTCGCTATGGGGCCTTGTGCTTTCGTCTTTTTTTCAGGTTTTTAATCTAATTTTTTAACATTACTAAAATATTATCTCATTTTTCTTTATTTACATATCGTTTAAAAACTGTAGTCCTAGGACTGACAGGTGACAACTGAGATTCTTGAAAGCATGGGGTCTAGAAAATCTGGACTTTTTGAAAAAATTTTTATTTAATTTTATAAACCATACAGAAATAAAAATAGCTCAAAATACTGAATTAAAGAATTTTACTTTATTTAATTTCTTAACCCATACACAAATAAAAATTCAGAAAAACAAAGCTCAAAATATTGAAAAAATGAATTTTGCTAGCCCTTTTGAACAAGCTATTCAATCTCGCCATGAAAGACTATCGTGTCTCGGGGTTTTACGAACAAAGCCACCCGATAACAATGGGAGGGAGAGGAAGCACGGGAAAAATACGGAGAAGGAAAGCGGAAAAAGGGAAACATAAAAATACTGAAATGACATCCCACAGAGAGAGAGAGAGAGAGAGAGAGAGAGAGAGAGAGAGAGAGAGAGAGAGAGCCTACTTTTTACAGTAAATGGTCTAATAAAACATGGAAAAAATAAAAAAAACTAAAATGACACGAGACTATTTTTTACAGTAAATAGTCTGCTGCTATTATTATTATTATTATTATTATTATTATTATTATTATTATTATTATTATTATTATTATTATTATTATTATCCAGAAGATAAACCCCTATTCTTAAGGAACAAGCCTACAGGGGCCACTGTAATTTCATATTTAGTACCGAAGCCCTTCGGTAATTTGATTAAGTGAAAAAAAAATATCTATCCTGTTCCCCATCAAAATTTTACAACGGCAGGTAAACTAATCTCTAAGATTTCATTAAAAAAAAACAACCACCTGTCAATTGTTTTTGACTTAAAAAGACAACCAACCTGCCACAAATCCACTTTACCTCCTGCCATTAAATTTTCCACTTAAGATAGAAATCCCAAGACAAGCAATTAATCCCCGATATCTCTCTCTCTCTCTCTCTCTCTCTCTCTCTCTCTCTCTCTCTCTCTTTCTCTGTCTTTTCAGTAATTTCAGTTTTTCAGCTTTTGTTTTTTTTTTCCCGTTTTTAGCTGATTAATTTACTGTGAAAATCAGAATATCTCTCTCTCTCTCTCTCTCTCTCTCTCTCGTAATTTCAGTTTTTCGGCTTTTCCTTTTTTTCCCGTTTAGCTGATTATTTACTGTGAAAATCAGAATCTCTCTCTCTCTCTTTCTCTCTCTCTAACCTTCAATTTCCTCCCACCCCCAGACGACTTGTTTTTCACTCCCCTAATGTGGCAATGGATTACCTGGCGGACCGCTAAAAACCGCAGAAGACTCCTCTTCTTCATTACTGTCACAAATACTGCAATTACCGATCTCCCAAGAGTCCGCAATAACTGAAACTCTTAAAACGGGAATCAGACGGCGGGGGAAATCTTTACACGTTATTAATTACTCCTAGATAACGCGAGTAATGCCGTCAGATTGCTTCTTCCTTCCTCCTCAGGACAGAACGGGAGATTGGGGGAAACGCGTAGTAATAATAATAATAATAATAATAATAATAATAATAATAATAATAATAATAATAATAATAATAATAATAGTAATAATAATTATAAATAATAATAATAATGATAATAATAATAATAATAATTATAAATAATAATCATAATAATAATATATACTAATAATATTAATAATAATAATAATAGTAACAATAATTATAAATAATAATAATAATAATAATAATAATAATAATAATAATAATAATAATAATAATAATAATAATAACAACAACTAGAGTCTCTGGGATCATTTCAACTGGGTTTGATTGTCGGGTGAAATAAATCTCGCTGCTGCTGCGAAGTCAACTTGGGCTCGTCTCATGATGATGGATCTATCAACTTCAACCGGAGGTTTACGTAAGCCTTGGGGAAATACATACGAAAGGCGAGGTGATTAAGAGCTATAATTCTCTTCGAAAAATATATATCAATAATAAAAGTCTCCGCTGTACACTTTCATTAAGTAAAGTGAAGGGGAAGCAAAGGGATAAATGTTTTTTTGTTTTCTTTTTAGAAACAGACTTCATTTCTCTCTTGGCTTAGCAGTTTGCAAAAGCATGCCATGTCATGTCATGTCAGGTCAGGTCAGGAAGCTCATAAAATGAGATTTCCACTGTAGACTTTCATTACGGAAAGCGAGGGGAAAGTGAAGAGTCAAATATTTTTTGCTTCTCAGAAACAGACTTCTTTATCCCTTTAGTTCAGCCGTGCCCAAAAGCATGTCACGTCGGGTCAGGTCAGGTCAAGTCAGAAAGCTCATAAAATATTTCCAAAGTACACTTTCACAAATGAAAGTTGGGGGAAAGCCAAGTACTAAAAATGCTTTTCTTTCTCCGAAACAGACTTCGTTTTCTCTCTTTAGTTTCAGCCGTGCCCAAAAGCATGTCAGGTCAGGTCAAGGTGAGGTCAGGAAGCTCACGAAAAATATTGCCACTGTGACTTTCATTAAGGTAAGCGAGGGGAAAGCTATGTGCTAAATGTTTTTTTCTCTCACAAAAACACTTAGCTTTCTCTCTTCAGTTCAATCGTGCCAAAAGGCATGTCATGTCAGGTCAAGTCAGGTCACGAAGTTTAAATGTCATAACTTGAAAAAAAGTGCTATAAATATTTTTCCTCTCTCAAAAAGAGATTTCTTTTCCTCCCTATAGTGCAGCCGAGCCCAAAAGCATGTCATGTCAGGTCAGGTCAGGTTAGGAAGCCCATGTACCAACAAATCCGACTCCCTCCAACCCGGCCCCGAACAGACTGACTGAGCGAGACTTGACCCGCTCTTTCCCCTTGACCACTAAATTATTCAAGGTCGGGAGAGCCTGCCACTTGTATCGCCCCCAAACCGGAGAACCTCGTTAACAAGTATCCCTGACGTTCTCGCGCGTCACCACCAGGATCACCACCACTACCACTATCATCACCACTCTCTCTCTCTCTCTCTCTCTCTCGCCATCCTTTCACAAGCGCACAAGATATTGCTCTCATTCTTGACATTTCATACTGAGGAGAGTTCCGGAGATATCTTGCGGTTTGCACAACATTTGACCTCCTCTAGAGAGAGAGAGAGAGAGAGAGAGAGAGAGAGAGAGAGAGAGAGAGAGAGAGAGAGAGAGAACCCCCTTAAAACGAATACACGTATCTAATATCTACGATTAATTAACTGTATGCAATATAAGTCATCTCGTACCATCCGCATTCCCGCGGTGCCGTCAGCACCTTTCCCAAAAAACCCCGGCCTCTTTCTACTTCTTCCTTTTTTCCTTTCTCTCTTCTTCTTCTTCTTCTTCCCTCTTTCGGCGTTCCGTCGCCTCTGGTGCGAAGGACCATCGCTCTAACTCTGATGCATCCTGCAAACAAGGTTCAGGAAGGGAGGAGGAGGAGGAGGAGGAGGAGGAGGAGGAGGAGGAGGAGGAGGAAGACAATTTCTCACCGTTCGGACGACTTAACTTCTCGCCATCCAATTCAAGAGGTTGTCACGAGCTGATTCAAACTTAACACGCATTTACAGGCATCAAGAGCGGAGGACGGAGAGGAGGAGGAGGGAGGAGGAGGAGGAGGAGGAGGAAAGAGAATTGGAGGAGGTTCACGATAGGAGATACAGGATGGAAGTGAAACACCGAGAGTAAAAGGAAATGAACTTGGGTACACGATACTCGTTTCTTTATCAGGGGGCACTTCTTTTAAATTCCTTTTCTATGCATTGTAATCACAAACACCCACGAATATAATGTGTGTGTGTGCGTGTGTGTGTGTGTGTGTGAGAGAGAGAGAGAGAGAGAGAGAGAGAGAGAGAGAGAGAGAGAGAGAGAGAGAGAGATTCTACTAATATAAGCAAAGCACGAATCCACAACGCCAAAATTAAGATGCAAAACAATGGCACAAGATATAACATAAAATACGAGAGAGAGAGAGAGAGAGAGAGAGAGAGAGAGAGAGAGAGAGAGAGAGAGAGAGAGAGAGAGAGAGAGAGAGAGAGAGAAATTCATGTATATTTAACGTAAAAAACTAATAGATGTTTGTATGCATAATCATATATTTTCCCCTCAGATAAAAGAAAAAAAAACTCAACGGTTTCACATTTAAGCAAACATACGACTATAAACAAACGCACAAACCCATACACAGATGCACACAAACACTCAGACACACAAGCACACACAGACACAAACACACAAACACAAACCATGCAAAACCAACGCTAGTATATTGAAGAGTTAATTACGATACGATGCAAAACAACAGCTTCAGGGTAAAATTTCGTGGAACCCCTTCCTTCTTCCCCTTGACCCTTTTTCCCTTTGATCCTCCCTGCCCTTTGACCCTTCTTCTCTGCCCTCTTCCCTTTGGCGAATAAAGTGGGCAAATGAAGGAAAAATAAAATCTATTTATGACGAAAATTACGAGAGAGAGAATGAGAGATATTAGGGCAATCGAAAGACTGCGAGGGTAACTCGTTAGAGAGAGAGAGAGAGAGAGAGAGAGAGAGAGAGAGAGAGAGAGAGAGAGAGAGAGAGAGATTGCAGTTGCTGAATTCTGCTGAAAACCACTGTCACGACAGATCTGTGAATAAGAGATATTCCAACAATCGACAAACTGCGAAGACATTTGGTTAGGTAAAGAGAGAGAGAGAGAGAGAGAGAGAGAGAGAGAGAGAGAGAGAGAGAGAGAGAGAGAGAGAAGAATCCTCTCTTCGTTAAAAATGGCACTTTAGGAACTTTTATACAACCCTGAGAGAGGGGAGAAAGACTGAGTCAGCAAATGAATAAGGAATGCCAGAGAGAGAGAGAGAGAGAGAGAACAATAAGTGCAGACGCGTGCGCGCGCGAGCACAGGAAGGGAAGCAAAGGAGCCAAGAGAGAGTTATTGTTCGCCCCTGAGTGAGCCTTCACAAAAGTAGTTAACAAAATTAGAAGCACTTCTTCGCAACGGCAGAAGAAAAAAAAAAGCAGCAGGGGAAAAATCAGCAAGAGCACGAGCAGGAGGAGCCATCGCACTCTCAGATTTAAGGCTGCTTTTAAAATATCACTACTTTGTAAAAATCACTGCTTTTAAAATATCACTACTTTTTAAAAATCACTGCTTTTAAAATATCTTTGCTTTTAAAATAACTCTGATTCTGAAATATCACTGCTACTAAAATATCCCTGCTTTTAAAATATTATTGGTTTTACAATACCTCTGCTTTTAAAATATATCTACTTTTAAATACCACTGTTTTTAAAATATCTGCTTTTAAAATGTCTCCCCATCTGGGACTGAGGGAAAGTTTTTGGCAACCGTTAAAAAAATGGGAATATAAATAAAAGAAAAACATAATTAACAAGTATATAAATTAGGAGAATAAGCAAAAATTAAAGGTTTAATACAACGTTAACTAAAAAATGATCAAGGAAATCAATTAGAAGAAATATACATACAAAACAAAGTTTATGAATATATTCCTGTTGTGTCGTGCATATAGTTTGTACGGGCCAAAAGAAATGTGTTCTTCACTTAACAGCAAGAATTACAGTTCACAACACTCCGTAGGGAAACATTACATTACCAAGTTCAAGCGACGGTGCAGTGCATTGCTATCCAAATACTACGCTCCTTGCATTTCAATACATTTTTATCTGTTTGTTAATTTATTCATTTTTTACTAATTTATTAATTTTTTTAAGTGAGTGGGATCTCTTCTTTCTCTATTTCCCTTTATCTTCTCTTCTTCCTAATGAACACCATATTCTTTGGAAGCTTAAATTTCACGTCAATAGCCCCTATGGAGATTGTTCCATATGAATAGGTTTATTTTGAATAATAATAATAATAATAATAATAATAATAATAATAATAATAATAATAATAATACACGAATTTCAGCGGTTATGCTTAAACAATAACGTTAAAAGAAGAAGAAGAAGAAGAAGAAAGAATAACATCTCCATACTTCCCCTTTATGCCTTCTACCTTCTAAAGCATTCTAAAACTCCCGATTAAATGTTTGATTTGGATGCAATTATAGCAACCACAATTCTCCACATTTTTCGGACACGCTTGTCACTACAAAGTCTTACATCCAAACGAAAGAACACGAAGTAATTCTGACGTCCGTAACAGGATTCGAACCCGCGTCCAGAGTGCAAATTCCTGAGATGATTGCCCCAGTTTTTATTGCCATGGTTAGGTTAGGTTAGATTACCTTCATTGTAATCTGGGTGAGGGAAACACAATGAGATTATTTTCAAGAAAATTCTATGGTTAGTTTTTGAGATATGGCGTCCCGCTTTTTTCAAGGAAAGGTCCCGATACTCGGTTACATTTCGGGAAAATGCGTCCGGAGTATCAGAACGAGGTCACGTTGGCGACCTGACCGCGAAATCGGAACGAGAGAGGTGGCGATTACAGTTCGCCATATGCACCAAAATTATATCATTATTAGGAAGAGTCCCCCCTATATCCTGTCATAAACACAGGAGGGTTCGATTACAGAATGAACTGGTTGTTTACTTGGCCGGATTTTAAGCGCTATGTCAACAAGGATGTTTGAAAAATTTGCCAAAATTGGAGTTCGTCATGGAGAGAGAGAGAGAGAGAGAGAGAGAGAGAGAGAGAGAGAGAGAGAGAGAGAGAGAGAGAGAGAATTTGTGAAACACCGACAATCATTTTGTTTTTACGCAATCAAGTACCTTTCTCACAACTTCCGTTTAACATTTCTGAATGTTTGAATGAGAGAGAGAGAGAGAGAGAGAGAGAGAGAGAGAGAGAGAGAGAGAGAGAGAGAATTGTTTTGTATTTACACAACCAATAACCTTTCTCACAACCTATTTCGTTAAAAAATTTCTGAATGTTTGGAGAGAGAGAGAGAGAGAGAGAGAGAGAGAGAGAGAGAGAGAGAGAGAGAGAGAGAGAGAGATTTTCGTCGACGGTCCGGTATCTAATTATATAAAGTCTGCCCGCCCGAACAGAGCGGAACAGCACACAAGTCCGTTCAAGTCCTCCGCCGACAAAGTCCGAGTCCCATACCTGGGGAGGGGGAGATCTCAAATATGCATGGGACATGGCCGCCATGCAATCACAATGAGCTCAACTTATTTCCAGACCCAGAAACACTATCCGGAGCATCGAATATGGAGGAGGTCGTGAAATATGGTGACGGGGGGGGGGGGGGTAAGGTAATGATGGGAAATATGATGACGTCAGCGCCGGGCAACAGGACTGAATAACATCCATGTTTGCATGCAATCAGCCTGTCGGTCAGTCAGCGCTCTAATTCTGAAGCTTTCATCTGAGACTTTAAAGTAAAGGATCAATCATCTTATTCCTTATTACGTGACGTTTGTTTATTTACACACAAACAAACATACAAACACACACCCTCCATATATATATATATATATATATATATATATATATATATATATATATATATATATATATATATATAAAGCTTGCGCCCGTGTATCCAATATTTAATAGAGCTAATTCTCAAGCTGAATATTGGTATTCCTACGGGCACCGAGTTTGGCTCAGATTTTGACAACCTATTTTTACAGCGCTCTAAATCCAATTTTATGCAGAGCGACGCTCGAACAAAGTATGTGCGTAAAAAAATTAGTTAAAAGCTTTAGTCACATTTACGATGTACTGCTTCTCAACAGAGATTGAAAAGTCTATGCACAAAAGAATTAGTGCTCGACAGAGAATATAATGCATATAGTAATGTTTCATTTTTGGAATTTGTTACAGAAGTATTAGATATAAAATGTCAACTTTCAAATTAGTTCCCCCTTTTTTTACGGGGATTTTTTTTTATGTCCCAGACTGTTTGGTTTAGTCGTGTTTATAGTATGGAATTTTAGTGTTTTCTTAATGAATGCAGAACAGAGATGAAACTACTGTTCAAACAAATATGCAAGAAGAATCTGATGAAAATTTTTTGTGATAAGCTATCAGGAGATTTGCTGGAAGATATATATATACAATAATGACTGTGTTACAGTCAAGTTAGGGTTGATAGAGTAAACCATTGTACTAGTTTGTTCTCTCTCTCTCTCTCTCTCTCTCTCTCTCTCTCTCTCTCTCTCTCTCTCTCTCTCTCTCTCTATATATATATATATATATATATATATATATATATATATATACATATATATAACCACATTAAATATAATGATCACGATCAAATTAAATTTAGCCCATCCCCTTATTTACGACAATACGAATGTTCTTAATACTGTCTCATCTATACTAATCTCCTTAATAGGGACACAAATCAGGAATACAAAGTACAAATTTAAGTCCAGATTAAGATGCTCTCTGTTCCACTCTATTATAATATCAGAATTTTTCTACATTCCTCTGTATTTCCTTAATGACAAGCGTGGCCTCCAGATTTGGGAAAGCAAAGAGAGGCTGGTTTGCCACGGTTACGACACAAACTCTGGTATGGCGAATATGGACTTGATCTGTCGAAATTCGTCCATAAACTCAAACCCTTTCGTGTTGTCTTTCTCCATCATCAGTCTATCCAAAAGGGTCCAGATGCTGCCCCGCAGATGTTCCCTGGCTTTGACAAAAATCCAAGTGTTTAATCACCTGTAATCTACTGAAAATCAGAGTGATTCACTTTTATTTTTAACCGTCACCATTGGAGAGAGGCCCTGGGTGAATCTCTCTCTCTCTCTCTCTCTCTCTCTCTCTCTCTCTCTCTCTCTCTCTCTCTCTCTCTCTCTCTCTCCTCGTTTCCCATTTTGCTTCTTTCTGTTTGCGTCTGTCGAATTTCGCACTGCTTGCAACAGTGCTGTACTGCAAGCAAAGCAAACTGCAATATATTTTTGTTTGTTTCACCTTCCCACTATTATTATTATTATTATTATTATTATTATTATTATTATTATTATTATTATTATTATTATTATTATTTATAAGATGAATCTAATTCAAATGGAACAAGCCCACCACAAGGGTCACTGACTTGAAATTCAAGCTTCCATAGAGTATGGCGTTGATCTGAAAGACATTAGAGAAGATAATAGGAAATGTAGAAAGAAGAGATCGGTTGTTAGAAAATAAAATATAAAAGATAAATTAATAGATCAATAAATAAATAGCTAAAAATATAAATAAATTGGTAAAATACAAGATGAATTCTTCTAGGGTAGTCATGCATTGCATTTCCGCTTGAACTTTTGAGACTCCATAGTCTTCCTCTTTTCACAAATGTGTGAATGAAGACACACATGCAGAGAGATAATAAACATGTGAAATTGGAAAAGAAAAAAAACAGGAAAGGAGCAAATAGTACACTAAGGAACCACGTGTAGGGTGGAGCAAATATAACAATAAATAGAACCGTTTGTATCGGAGAAGACTCTCTCTCTCTCTCGTCGAAAATAGCCAGCGTTCAATTTCCCATAATGACAATTGACACCCAGAACAGACAGTGGTAAATGTGCACAAATTGCAACAAACACGAATTCAATTAGTGCCCAGTTTTTTTTTTTTTTTTATACGAAGATAAAAAGTTTCGAAAATTGTCCCAATCATGGATCAGTTTTTTTTTTTGGTTTAAATAAAAGAGGGCGCTCTTTTTAAAACGCTGATCTTTACTTCTTCGTTTTTGTTTTTTCTCTTCGGTGACCAAAGAGAGAATATATACGTGGAGAGAGAGAGAGAGAGAGAGAGAGAGAGAGAGAGAGAGAGAGAGAGAGAGAGAGAGAGAGAGAGAGATCAAGTGCTCTCAAAGTATTCCTAGGTTGAAATAAATGTCGCCTTTTTTTTTTCTTTTAGACCAGAAGGTTGTTACCTCTTAATTTCAAACCCGCCCTCCCCTCCCTACCTAACCTCCCCCTCTCCCCTTCCCCTACATCCTCACCCCCGGAAAACACACCCCCATCCAGGTGTACACTTGGCAGGGCGTACTAAATTGTGTTGTGTCCTGCGAAAGCCCTCAGTACTTTTTTGGCCGCCTTCCCAAAGGCCCTCTCATCTCCTCCCTCCTGACGAAGGGGGGGAGGGGCATGGTTTGTGGGGGCTCTTGGCCCTTCGTTAACGTCCACCAGCTCATTCCATCGCAACTTTACGCCTTTTCTTTAAAACCTAAAAACAATGTCATATAACGCCCCAGCCATTTCTAACCCCCTTTATACGTAAGAGAGGGGTAGGAGAAAAAAAAACAGCTCTAAATAAACGTAAAGGAAAATAAATGACGGTGCCTGTGGCAGTGTGCAAACAATACAGGACGCGAACAGACGGATACACACACACACACACAAACACAAAAAGACACTCACACACGCACACAACGTACAAAAATCTTAAAACCGGAATACCGCACCTTGACGAAAATAGTTGGAGAGAGAGAGAGAGAGAGAGAGAGAGAGAGAGAGAGAGAGAGAGAGAGAGAGAGAGAGAGAGACTAAAACATTTTTGGGCCGAACCTTCCAACTACCTGGCATTAGTAGAGGAATAAAAGTGGCTCCACAGGCAAAAAAAAAAAAAAAAAAAAAAAAAAATCCGGGTTTAGTTAAAACTAGTTTTCCCAGAGAAGGAAAAAGGAATCGATTTTTGCATTTGCTGAGGGATATTGGACCCTATAAATCAAGAGTTTAAAAAAATGAAAGACTAATTTGTACATGCTTCTTAATCATAAGGTAGAGCAAACGAGATTCAATTGCAAATGCATTTTAAAACCAACAAAATAAAAGATAATTAGAAAACAAAAAATAACAGGACAGGGTCAACATCAAGAACGAAAATGTGAATATAAGGCCAGAATATAAGGCCAGGACTCCATACTAACAAAAAACAAGTCAGCAAAAACTGAAGATAAAGGTGCAAATGCAATACAAAAATTCATACTGAAAATAAAAAGTTAGAGAAAAATTTAAGATTAAAATGCAAATGCATTGCAAAACCAGCAAAACAAAAGATGCCAATTAGAAAAAAAAAAAAATAACACAATAGGGTTGCTATCAAGAACGGAAAAGTAAACACAGGTCCAAGACTCCAAACGTCTTCCCCCAATTCTTTTTCAACGGACCAGCTTCGAACAAAAATCCCATTTGACTGTTATATTCCCCTTCATATGCCTTGGGAAAACATACACACATGCACACATGCACGCAAGCACACGTCATCGAATCGAACAACTTTTCTACCTTTTCTTTACCCTTAAAAAAATAATAAAAAAAAATTCATATTCCAGCCAACATCCATCCACGTAAACCCTTGACAGAACCACTGTGTACGTCCCTCCCCCCCTCCCTCTCTCTCTCTCTCTCTCTCTCTCTCTCTCTCTCTCTCTCCCCGGGGGGAACAAAACTATCCACCAAATTGTTTCTGGTCCACTTAAGCTTCTGCGAGACGACATCCGCTCAAACTTGCAAGTTGAGAGAGAGAGAGAGAGAGAGAGAGAGAGAGAGAGAGAGAGAGAGAGAGAGATCCCAGCCATTCAATCCTGCAACTTGCAAATACGACTAGAACAACTTCTTGTAGGGCGTGAATCCGGTCTGCCCAAACTCACTTAGCCTCCCCAGCCCTCTCACTCTCTCTTTCTCCCCAACCCCCTCCTCCCCACCCTTCCCCCCTACACGAATCATCACCTACGGGGGAGCCCTATCATTTGAACAAAGTTCTATTTCGACAGAACTTGAAGACATATTCACTGTGAACGAATACTGGCTAATTATAAAAGTAAATAAATCCTACAGATAGCAAGCGACCGAACCGCGAGAGAGAGAGAGAGAGAGAGAGAGAGAGAGAGAGAGAGAGAGAGAGAGAGAGAGAGAGAGAGAGAGCATCACACAATTAAACCGTGCCAACAATCTTGGTCGAAGATGTAAAAATCACCTCATTCTCACACTATGGTTTACCATGAATTAAACGACAATGTAAGATAATGAATTCTATAATGATGAAGAGCACAATCAAAGGTAGCGTAAGTTGATATGATGAATTAAATACATTATAAATCAATTAGCATTGTAGTGAAGATGAGAACAACCATATGTGATGAAAACCACACGACCTCCAGTCTTAAAATTTCAAGCATTAATTTTAATATAAATCTACACACTTGTGAAAATAAGGATTTCATTATGAAACTGGTCCCCCAAATGTGTGCCTCTATGCGCATGCGTGAGAGACAGAATGGGAGCAAAATCTACGTGACATCAAATGGGCTTAAAAACATAAAAGAAGAAGAAAGTCTGTGTATAAAAAAAACAATAAAAGACATTTAGACCACTTAAAAACGTCCACTTAAAAGCGTTTTTGAAACAGATGGACGGAGGGTAAAAACCTGCATCCCGAAAACGAAAAAAAACTTACAAAAAAAAAAAAAAAAAACTTAAAAATCTTTTTTCCGGAATATCAGCTTATGCTAAGATTAAAGCACAGCCAAGTCGCGACGACACTAACGAATGAGAAAATCCACAAATTAAGAGAATAATAATAAATAAAAATCCGCTTACAACTGTAATGCGCCGAGGACCACCACCATCATGAAACCGACGACTCAGATTTCCTTTGAAAAACGTCGCAGTTGCTCTCGAAAGAGAAGAAGAAGAAGAAGAAAAAGAAGAAGAAGAAGAAGAAGAAGTCAGGTGATTCTTGCATGAGAGAGAGAGAGAGAGAGAGAGAGAGAGAGAGAGAGAGAGAGAGAGAGAGAGAGAGAGAGAGAGAGGCTCGCAAAACAAAACCATTAATTCGAGCGCAGAGCGCAGATAGAACGGCCCCTAAATGACTATCTTAAGTACGAAAAAAAAAGAACAAAATAAAGCATTAATACCACTGTGTACGTCATCCCTTTAAGATTAGAATAATTGTAGAATTTAACTGCAAAATTCACAGAGCACAATAACAATAAAATTATCACTTTATTTTTTTTTCCTTTATTCAAACCAGTGTCGCCAAATAAAACACAACAAACACCCACCTGCGTAGCACAGCCCTGGAGGGTATTAAAAACACCGAATTATTTACAGCCGAATAGTTCGGGGGTAAAAAAAAATATATATCAAACAGAGGAGAGAGAGAGAGAGAGAGAGAGAGAGAGAGAGAGAGAGAGAGAGAGATTAAAAAGGATGCAGTTTGAGAATCGTTTAGCAAATGCCTTATTTTAAGAGAGAGAGAGAGAGAGAGAGAGAGAGAGAGAGAGAGAGAGAGAGAGAGAGAGAGAGAGAGAGAGAGAGAGAGAGAAATTCTATCCTAGATGAGGATGCAGTTTGAGAATTCGTTTAGCAAATGCCTTATTTTAAGAGAGAGAGAGAGAGAGAGAGAGAGAGAGAGAGAGAGAGAGAGAGAGAGAGAGAGAGAGAGAGAGAGATCCTAATTAAAATTCATGGAAGTCTCTCGCAATAATAAACAGAAACCGTAAAATCACATCAATACGACAAACTGCAGACACGGAATTGCACCTACCCGGGCACAAGGGTTTGTGTGAAGCAGATATAATTCACCGGACAGGATTTAAGAGAAAAAGGGATGTAATTCTTATTCCATTTTTTACATACAACGAAATGCTACTTATTAGAGTATTTCGTACGGCTGGTGAGATATATTTATACATTTGAAAACAATCCGTTTTCTTTTCAAGCCTGTCTCTCATAAGGACAGACTAATCTAAAATTATACGAGGCATTTCGACACCACTTCAGTAAAATTCAAAACAGAACAGAATTAAAGGAGATTTAAAATTCTATGTGGACTTTCGGAACATAGCAGTCGTTCAATAAAATATAATGTAAATAATATTACAGAATTAAAAAACAACACGGTTTACCGTTATCCGACTGCAAATATATCAACATAAGTAAAATAATAAAAATAAATTTACTTGATTTTTCAGAATACACATTCTTTCAACATTGCCCCTCCACAACATACTGCCTCACTCCCATTAAAACTCTTACAAACTCGTTCTGTCTTCAAGCAGCACTAGAAATCTGGAAGTTTGTCGAATAAAAAAAAAAAAAAAACTTATTTGAGAGAATTGGAGACACTTCTGATTGAAGACGGTACCTAAGAAAACGATATAATAATTGAAAGAGCAAATGTTTTGACAATAGGAATTTTCTTGATCTACAAACATAATGAGGAAAATGTTTTTAAATACAGATAACATTCTTAATGGACAACATAAAAAATATGTTTTCGTTAAAAATAAAATACTGCTTATTAAAACATACAAAAATGACCATTCTCACGAGCCAAAAAACCTTCCTGACTTAAAAACATATAAGAAAAACATTGCAATAACCGAAAACTTACGTTTTCCTTAGATAAAAACTACTTGTTAAAACAAACAAAACATGACAATTCTCACGAACCATAAAAATCTTCTTGATTTAAAAACATATAACCAAAAAATCTGCGACACCCAAAAAACTTTCTTGGCTAAAACCACACACCAGAGAGAAGGTTTTCAAGAACGGAGAACTCCCTCTGATCAGGAAGACATGCAAAAAAAAAAAAAAAAAAAAAAAAAAAAAAAAACAGTAACCCAAAAACCTTGCCAGCATGTTCTCTGAAACTAACTGTGTGATTTCTGGGAAATTTGCCCAATTACACTATTCGAGACTCTGAGAACAGATAAACAATGAAATAATTAGCCTTGCTTTCTGCTCAAGAACTTGGGAGAATGCGAATTCAGGAAAAAATGTTTTATAACTAATGTTTCTTCAGCTTCGTCACAGCAATGAGAGATAATTAAACTAAATGTTATAGAATATGGATCAGCAACAACAATGGACAGATTTCAGTCGCGTCTATACTTCCGACCAGATTCAATCATTAAACACCTTGAAAATGTGTAATAATTACAGTTAAGTACTGAGTATTTAATTTTATATTTTTATATATTTCCTCATTTTTTGTGGAAATCCTGCAATATTGATATTACTTGACTATGTGTATGTATGTATGTATGTATGTATGTATGTATGTATGTATGTATGTATGTATGTATATATATATATGTATATATATATATATATATATATATATATATATATATATATATATATATATATATATATATATATATATATATATATATATATATATATATATATATATATATATATATACATACATACACGTGTCTACGTGATAGTGTATGTGTGTAAATAAACAAACGTCACATAAATAAGGAACTACATCGGAATTAGACCACTGACTGACTGATTGCATGCAAGCATTGATGTTATTCAGTCCTGTTGCCCGGCGCTGACGTCATTACATTTCCCGTCATCATATTTCCCGTCATTATATTTCACGACCTCCTCCATATTCGATGCTCCGGATAGTGTTTCTGGGTCTAGAAATAAGTTGAGTTCATTGCGATTGCATGACGGCCATGTCCCATGCATATTTGAGGCGCCCCCCCCAACATCCCTCCCCCCTCCACATACTATCCAGGTAGGGAACTCGGACTTTGTCGGTAGAGGACTTCAACGAACTTGTATATTGGCCTGTTCGGACGGGCAGACTATGTATAATAATTAGATACCGGATCGTCGACGAAAATCTCTCTCTCTCCCACTGACATTCAGAAAGGTTTTGGCGGAATAAGTTGTGAGAAAGTTTACCGACTGTTTAAAATCAAAACGATTGCCGCTCTCTCTCTCTCTCTCGCACCCGTTTAGAAATATTTTAGCTGCATAATAATAAATACAGATATAAATTCAAAACAAAATCACAAGACAAAAAAGAAAGCCGCCGAAGAACTAATAATAATAATAATAATAATAATAATAATAATAATAATAATAATAATAATAATAATAAAATAAAAAAAAAAGCCCCCAAACTCCAGTAAGAAAAAACACCGAGCCCAATACAAATAAAACCATAAAAAACACACAAAAAACAAACACTTGGGAGAAAGGTAATATATATCGCAGGAGCATTTGCAAGTATAATCAGACGGAGGAAAGAAGTCTGGGGGGAGGTTCAGATGAAGATATACGACGGAGGAGATATTTAATCGCCGTAACTAACCAAAGAAATCACTGAGAGAGAGAGAGAGAGAGAGAGAGAGAGAGAGAGAGAGAGAGAGAGAGAGAGAGAGAGAGAGAGAGAATTTAATTGTTGTAACTATCCAACGAAATCAGCAGAAGAATCCTTCTGCTGGAGAGAGAGAGAGAGAGAGAGAGAGAGAGAGAGAGAGAGAGAGAGAGAGAGAGAGTATCCAATCGTTCAATCGTAACTACCCAAAGAAATCAGAGGGAGAATTCCTGAGCTGTAGGCTGTAGAGAGAGAGAGAGAGAGAGAGAGAGAGAGAGAGAGAGAGAGAGAGAGAGAGAGAGAGAGAGAGAGAGATTTATTTTTCCCGAAAAGGAAATCCTTCTGACACTACTGTATAAGAAGAGAGAGAAACTATAGTTGAGAGAATTTTTTTTTCACTACTGTATAGAGAGAGAGAAACTATAGAGAGAGAGAGAGAGAGAGAGAGAGAGAGAGAGAGAGAGAGAGAGAGAGAGAGAGAGAGAGCTATAGATTTTTCCCCCAGGGAAACCTTACGGCGCTAGGGCATGGGAAGCTACGGAGCCTATAGGTGATAGGGTGTTTTTTCCCCTAAGATAGGCTGAAATAGGAAAAATACACTCGCTATCACAGGTAATGGCTCCCCCGAGACGGAATCGACGCCCAGAGAGAGAGAGAGAGAGAGAGAGAGAGAGAGTCTTCCTACAAGCGATTCACAAGGCTATACACGAAATATGTATAGGCCTCCGCTGATTTCTTCAATTCTGTTTTTTTTTTATGTATCTACGTAAAATACTCTGCAGAAAGACCGAATAATAATAATAATAATAATAATAATAATAATAATAATAATAATAATAATAATAATAATAATAATAATAAAATGAAGTAAGGAAATTTTCTTCCTCTATAACTAGTGACAAAGGAAATATATAATTCAAATATGTTATTGAAAGTCACTATAAAAACTTATTATGCAAGATGCATAACCAACAAAAGTATCAGAATATGAGACACGAAAAATGAACCACCAAATAAGCTCTGAGCGAACTTATTTTGTTTCCCCTCAATTATAAACATATATACTTCTAATTGCTTTTAATTTTCAGAATATAAGTTTTATTTTATTATCTCGTTTTTTATATCCTAACGTAGACACGTAAAAGGACTTCAGTTCCTCCCATGTTTCTTGGCGCTCTCTCTCTCTCTCTCTCTCTCTCTCTCTCTCTCTCTCTCTCTCTCTCTCTCTCTCTCTCTCATAAAAAAAGGTCCTCACTGTGCACGGCGAAGTTATTTTTCCCCTTCTGCAAATACTAATTTGCTCTCTCTCTCCTCAAATCCTCCTCCTACCTTCATCCCATTTATCCCTGTCATCCTATATACGTACTGTAGTTCAATCTTTCCTCTTCCACATCCTCATCCTACTCCTCATCCTCCCGTCATCCTACTGCTACTCCTCATCCACATCCTCCTCCACATCCTCATCCTACTCCTCATCCACATCCTCATCCACAACCTCATCCTCCTCATTCTCATCCACATCCTCCTCATTCTCCTCCACATCCCATCCACTCCCATCATCCCCGTCATCCTACTGCTACTCCTCATCCACATCCTCCTCCACAACCTCATCCTACTCTACATCCTCATCCTACCCCTCCTCCTCATTCTCCTCCACATCCTCATCCTCCCCCTCCTCCTCATCCTACTCCATCCTTCGCCCAATCCCCGGCATTCTTCTTGAGGATCCTGCGAGCGTACCCAGCGTAATAGTAATGGTAATGTGGCGATGGTCCACGGGGGACGAGCTACAAGTCTCCAGATGGCATTATCCGATCCCATTCACCGCAAGGAAACAGAAAAAGAAAGGAAAGGAAAGAAAGATGGAAGAAGAAGAAAAGAAAAAAAGAAGGAAGGAAGGCAGGAAAAGATAGGGGGTAAGGAAAGAAAGAGGGGAAGGAAGGCAGGAAGAGGTAGGAGGTAAGGAAAGACAGAAGAAAGGGAAGCAGGAAAAGGGAGGAGGCGAGGAAAGAAATGAGGAAGATAGGAGGAAGGAAAGAAGGAAAGGAAGAAGGGATTACAGGAAAAAGCTGGTAGTGGGATAGCCAGAAAGGAGAAGGAAGAAACAGGCAGGAAGGAAGGAAAGAAAAAGGAAGAGAAGAGAGAAGAAAGGCAGGAAAAGTGAGGAAGTAAGAAAAGAAAGGAAGGAAGGAAGAAGAAAGATGGAAGAAAAGAAAGCAAGGAGAGAAAGAAGGAAGGGAAGACAGAAGGAGAAGAAAGAAGGAAATAAAGAAGAAAGAAGGAAAGAAAGAAAGAGGAAAAAGGAAAAATGGAAAGAAAGAAGGAAGACAAGAAGAATCAGGAAGCAAGAAAGGAACGAAAAGAGAGATGAGAAAAACTAATCTTCGGGCGCCAGGTTCTTGATTTCGGCAAAAACTGTCACTAGCGCATAAAATAAATGATTTTTTTTTTATATTGATAAATTCTCTTTATATATATATTCGCAAATTAAACATTTTCGCCACTACATTTCAACAGTAGATATTACAGGAATTTGTACCTGAAAAAATATAATGGTTTACGAAAATCAGCCAATGCAAACAGTACCATGTTTGATGATCATTCATTAGGCTAGCATGCACACGCACATGAGCGCACATACACATACATGCATACACACAAACATAGAAAGCCACAACAAACGTTTTCACTGTATCCTACGAAAAACGCTTCGGAAAATCGAGAGCGATGCAACGCATACCTTAACGCTGTATCATCATTTGTCTCGAAACAGTAACAAAAAAAAAAAGATAAAAAAGAATACTATTGCCATTTACTCCCTCATAAACTTCAATGAAATACATAGGCGCTAAAAAAATAAAAATAAAAAATCCTTAATCCCGTTACAAATAAAATCCTAATCCCGTTACCGACCAAAATAAAAAAAAAAATCCTAATCCGGTTACATGAACTGGGATGCAAATCTGAGAGCAGAATGTGTGACTGGTATACTAAACCGCTCTGCCAACATTCAAAACTTTGGTGGGCCGGGTGGAGTGGCCCACCTCACACACCTCCCCTTCCTCCTCCTCCCTCCTCTACTCCCACTCCACTCCCCAACGCAAACACAGATCCCCTCCCCTTCCCCCACCCCATAAAAATGAATGAAAAGGTCATAAAAACTATTTACATTTTCATGGGACGTTTTCATAAAACACCAGTTTTGAACACATCACGTGGTGTAAAGATGAGATTTTAATGAATTATTATGAACACGGCGGCGGCGGGTTCTCTCGTAAACGGCCTCGTGTCTTTACCGTTTCGTTAATTGAATGTGAATGGTGGCGAATTACGCTTGAATTCGGGGGAGGACAGGGGGAGGAGAGTGTAAAGGGAGAAGAGGGGTGGTGGTTGGTTAATTACTTGTCGGAGTATTATTACTGTAATGAACTACCAGGGCGTTATTACTGAGCTAGTATAATTAATAAACAGAAATAAAGCACGCGTTATTGAAGCTACATTCACGAAGAATAATGTAATAAATGTATGTATGTACGTATGTATGTATGTGTATATATAATATATGTATGTATGTGTGTGTGTGTGTATGTGTGTGTATATATATATATATATATATATATATATATATATATATATATATATATATATATATATATATATATATATTATATAGATTATTGAAGGTTGTAAGGGCCTAATACTGGTTTGCGAAAGCTGGCATAATATAACTGTAATAAATAAGCAACTAATGAAATCGCTACAGGACTACCCGTTTCCGACATGGATGAGATTGGACATTATCCGTTGCCTTTAAAAGTTACGTAAAAATATTTCATTTTTTCTGTAGTTAACTGTCACGAAAAGCAGATAGATAACTTAATGTTTATATTCAATTTTTTTTTCTAATGTCTTAAAAGCAAAACAAACATATGCCAATCCGCACTAAATAAAAAAAAAATATATAAAGGACAACAAAACAACGCCTAAAAACTCCATATGAGAAAAAAAAAACTGATTGATTAAACGATTTTGCGAATAAAACTGACATCGCATCTGTCAAAACCATCCTTTCCAAACATTGAAGATGGCGAAAACACAAAACTGATTGACTGAATGATTTTGTAAATACATCTGGCATCGCATATGTCAAAACCATCCATATCAATACCACCATAATTGTTTACATGTTCGCAAAATTAAAATCACATAAAATTATTTCCTTTACGAAAAAAATACAGACAAAAAATAGGAAAATTGTTTGTATACTCGCAAAAATAAAAACACGTAAAATTACTTCTTTACACGAAAAAAAAAAAAAAAACATAGCAAACTTGTTTAAATGCCGGTAAATATTGAAACACGTAAAACGACTTCGTACGAAAAAGAAAAAATATATATAAAAATTGTATATAGGCTCGGAAAAATAAAAACACGTCAAATTACTCTTCTGCAAGATAAAAAAAACACACACACAAATAGCAAAATTGTTTATATGCTCGCAAAAATAAAAACACGTCAAATTACTCCTTTATACAAAAAAAAAAAGCCTGACCGTAACCGATCGTCCTCCAGCGGACGGCGGACCCTTGGCACCACCAACGGAGGACAAAAAAAAAAAAAAAAAAAAAATTTCCCTAAAAACACAAAAAATAAAAATACTATTGACTTGCTCCAAGAAACTGTTTCTCCCATTGAGGCTGCTCACTCGCTCGAAATCACGGAAACGAAAGTCTTAATGGGGTCATGAATACCAGATGCAATTACATTCCTCATTAGGAACCCCCCTAACCGGCCCCCACTTCCAAATGCTGCTGCGATCCAGAGAGAGAGAGAGAGAGAGAGAGAGAGAGAGAGAGAGAGAGAGAGAGCGTTAACTTTCATTTTCGAAAAAGATTCAACTTTCAAATTCGTTCAGCAAACGTATTATTATAAGAGAGAGAGAGAGAGAGAGAGAGAGAGAGAGAGAGAGAGAGAGAGAGAGAGAGAGAGAGAGAGAGAGAGTTAATTTTCGTTCTCGAAAACATACAGCTTGAGAATTAGGCCTAGTTCTACAAACGTGTTACTTTGCGTGTGTGTGTGTGTGTGTGTGTGTGTGTGTGTGAGAGAGAGAGAGAGAGAGAGAGTTAACTTTTATTCTCGACAGAGCTACAGCATGAAAATTCGTTCAGCAAATATCTTATTTTCAAAGAGAGAGAGAGAAATAGAAGGCCATTCGTTATTTTAATAACGACACATTCTTCTCCACGTATCTCATTTCCCGTTATTCTCGTTAACCAAACTCCACATTATCAACAGTAACAACTACTTTTAAATTTAAATTAAAGCAGCAACAACTTTCAAAATAAAATCAAAAGCAGGAACCTTTAAATTTAAATCAGAGGCAGCAACAACTTTTAAATTAAAATAAAAAGTAACAACTGCTTTAAATTTAAATCAAAAGCAGCAACAATTCCCAAATTAAAATAAGAAGCAGCGACAACTTTTAAATTTAAATCAGAAACAGCAACAACTTTTAAATTAACTCAAAAGCAGCAACAACTTTTAAATTTAAATCAAAAGCACCAACAACATTTAAATCAAAATCAAAAGCACTAACATTTAAATTAAAATCAAAAGCAGCAACAACTTTTAATTATTATCAAAAGCAGCAACAACTTTTACACTTAAATCAGAAGCAGCAAAAAACTTTTACATTTAAATCAGAACCAGCAACAACTTTTACATTTAACTCAGAAGCAGTAACAACTTTTACATTTAAATCAGAAGCGGTAACAAGTTTTACATTTAAATCAGAAGCGGAAACAAGCTTTACATTGAAATCAAAAGCAGAAACAACTTTGAAATTTACATCTGAAGCAGCAACAACTTTTAAATTTAAATCAAAAGCGGCAACAACTTCTGAATTAAAATCAAGAGCAGCAACAACTTCTGAAATACTTCTGAGACCTCCCTCAAATTCTCCTGCCCGATCCATTTTCTGTGGCACGGTCACTTTTTCTGTTATATTGTTTCTTTTCTAGTGAAACTAGCCTAGATGCTTCTAGGAACTGAGGGAGACTATTGCTTAATAGTGAATATTTGTGGCGTGGCTTTCATGTTATTACTGCAACAGAGGTTCAGTGATGTATTGTGTATTTCATAAAAAGTCGATTTAATCTCTTCAAGCCTATGAAATATTGTAAATGTATTGGTTGCAATGACAACACATCAATACACACACACGCACACACACACACACACACACACACATATATATATATATATATATATATATATATATATATATATATATATATATATATATAATATGCATCTATTAAAATCCTTTAAATCCTTGGACATCTACAGTATAACCACTTCATCCTACGTATCCACCAAAAAAGAACGTTCTCTCTCTCTCTCTCTGTGTGTGTGTGTGTGTGTGTGTGTATGTGTGCATAAAGTAGTCTCCAACTGTCGTCGTATCTCTCCCAAACACTCCAGCTCTGAAAAGGCTTTCCTTCTACTCGTCCCTACTAAAGACCACCACCGCCACCGTCAGCATACGAGTCCCTGTTCGGGCTACTGCTCCTGCCACTGGTTTTGCTCCTGCTACTTAGCCCCACATTCCCCCCACCTCCCATCATCATCCCCAAGCCCCCTTCCAGTAAAAGATGACGTCTTCCAGACGTCGTCCACTTGATGACTTCTTTCCTACCTGGACTACAAACGTTTAAAACGTCATTTTAATAAAGTCTCTCTTTCACTCTCTCTCTCTCTCTCCCTTCTAATGCTAATGTCATCCTCCTTTTTCGATTCTGGTGAAGAAGAAAAGAATATAGAAGTGGAGTACAACGAGAGAGAGAGAGAGAGAGAGAGAGAGAGAGAGAGAGAGAGAGAGAGAGAGAGAGAGAGAGAGAGAGAGAGAGAGAGAGAGAGACTGCTAGTGTCGTCAGACGAGGAACTCTTCCAGCATCCTCCTTCTTCCCCTTTTCCTCTCCCATCTCATTTCTCTCCTCCCCCCACCCCCGACCCCCGAACAGAAAGGGCAAAGTGAGGGGTACAAACAGAGGGGAGGTAGGTGTGGGTATTTGTGGGGGAGGTGGGAGGGGGAAGGGGAGGGGGTTCACTTACTGCGCCTAATTAGTGAGGTGAATAGTCAAGTCAGTTACAACTAAGGCAGGCTTGCATTGTGTCCTTGTTTGGGCAAACCTTCATTATGAAAAGAGCCCAGGGTAAAAAATGGGATCTTCTCTCTCTCTCTCTCTCTCTCTCTGCGCAGACGTCTTTCTTTTCTTTATTCTAGGAGAACAGTATTTAATGAGCAAACATATTTACCTCGACGAGGGCGCCATCAACATGACCCTCTGAATAACCGTAGCTTCAGAGGTCAACATCCGATCATGGAGCTCTGATCTCTCTCTCTCTCTCTCTCTCTCTCTCTCTCTCTCTCTCTCTCTCTCTCTCTCTCTCTCTTCTGCTAAGGCACGAAAGTATTTCTTGGAACCCATTGAATTAAGTCTAAAAGCGACACGAGAGAGAGAGAGAGAGAGAGAGAGAGAGAGAGAGAGAGAGAGAGACCGGGAATGAAGCCTTTTTTTTTCTTTACTACTAGATACTTATTTCTACAAAAAAACCCGACAAGTTGATATCCCTTGCATAAAATTCTCTCTCTCTCTCTCTCTCTCCTAACTAGAGGAAAAACGAAACCGAAAAGAAACTTTGTTTCCTGCAAGTCTCTCTCTCTCTCTCTCTCTCTCTCTCTCTCTCTCTCTCTCTCTACTACACACACACAAACACAAACACACCGGCATCCCATTGAATTGCTAACGACACCATCTATATTCTTTTGTGTGTGCGTGCGCGTTTCCTCCTTCTCTCTCTCTCTCTCTCTCTCTCTCTCTCTCTCTCTCTCTCTCTCTCTCCTGGAAGGAAAAATATCGGTAAACAAGAGGAGCAAACCCGGTGGAGAGGCGTAAGTCAAAAGATTCGGAATATTAAATGTTGGGTTGGCAAACTTTAACTTCATGGCGTTCGAACGCCTGCCTGGTGGCTTCTGCTTCTTCATGAATTATTTGGGGGAGATACATCTTAAAGAGGAGAAGAAGAAGAAGAGGAGGGTTCCTCGTTGTGTTTAACCTGGTGGTGGTACAGAGGAGGGACCACCGAGGCGGGCATTAATGCCGAAAACATAGCACCAGTTTCACAAGAGGGCGTTTGGATGATGACAGAGAAGCCATAATGAATGAAAAAGGAACATAGAGGATAGCAGAGAAGCCCACATTGTAGACAGGTTTAATATGAAGAACTGAACAAATTGCTTGATCCGTGAGATCGTGATTTTCTATAACTGCAAAAAAAAAAAAAAAAAAAAAAATCTGCTTCAGGTTCCCCAAGAAAGTGTTTGGACTTCTTTCAATAAAGGTATAATTAACGAAAATGGAAATACAGAAGATGGAGGAGGGTTCCACATTCTAGATGTGATTAGTATGAAGAACTGAACAAAACAGTTGACCCTTGAGTTCATGATCTTCTATAATCGTACACAGCTGGATTTAGGCAACCTAGCTGATCACCATTCATTCCCCATATAAAAGAACAAAAAAAAATTATAATGATGATAATAATAATAATTACCTCTCATAAGCGAAGCAAAAAAATAACGCCTGAAGTGTGCCATAAAAACCCGACCAAAAATAACGCAATGAACTGTCATTTAATAAAAAAAAAATAACTATAATTACTTTCACCGACTGTGTCATAAACACGAGGCAAAAATAACGTTATTAAAAAGGGCGCCCAAAAATAGCCTGATAACAAACTGATCACAAAGAACGAAAAATTATTAATTATGAGTTTTAATCTTCTAATAATAGTTGTTCGAAAAAACCACACTTTGAGGAGGAAAGAGTCTGGAAAAAACCTCAGGGGACTAATTAATAGCTTGATTAAGTTTTTCTGCCATCAGGTGATTTTATCCAATAAAAAAACTCTGCCTATTAACACACACAGGAAATTTATTACCTCAGAGCTACATGAGACTACAGACACCTCAAGACTAAATAAAACTTACTTACAGATTCTACATTTTTCAAAGTTCTACTATAATTTGAAAAAAAAGGACTTAGAATCCTAATTTTAAATAAGGACTTTGAATCCTAATAAAAAGGACTCAGAATCCTAATTTCAAAAAAAAAGAATTTTTAATCCTAGTCAGAAAAGGACACAGAATCCTAATCAAAAAAAGGACTTAGATTCCTAATTAATAATAGGACTTAGAATCTTAATTCAATAAAGGACTTGGAATCCTAATTTAAAAAACAGGACTTAAGACTACTACTACTACTACTACTACTACTACTACTACTACTACTACTACTACTACTAATAATAATAATAATAATAATAATAATAATAAAATGACCTAGAATCTTCTACTACAATTAAAAAAGGAACTTGGAATCCTACATCGGAAAAATCCAATAACAAAACGAGGAGTTTCATTAGCATGCAATAGCACCTGTTATGAGAGTCTCTCTCTCTCTCTCTCTCTCTCTCTCTCTCTCTCTCTCTCTCTCTCTCTCTCTCTCTTAAAACTAATGGATAGGAACTTGTGGGTCACACGATAAATAAAATAAACGTCGCCTGCATCAAATTCTGCAGACACTTTAACAGTCCTAGTGGCGTAAAGAGATTAGATGAACCACTGGGACGAGGAAAGCCATTAAGAAGAATAAGAGTATTAAAGAGGAAAGAGGGATGAGGGGGGGGGGAGTCGGTGAAGAATGCCTACAACATCCGTCTCTCTCTCTCTCTCTCTCTCTCTCTCTCTCTCTCTCTCTCTCTCCTTAGAGAAAAAACAGATGGGAGAAAGTAGGCTGGTAGTTTTCAAATATGAGAAATGAGTATATGTGAGAGAGAGAGAGAGAGAGAGAGAGAGAGAGAGAGAGAGAGAGAGAGAGAGAGAGAGAGAGAGATTTACAAATGTTTTGCAAAACTACACGAACCCTTATTATATGCTGGTAAGTATAGACAAAATGAGAGAGAGAGAGAGAGAGAGGGGGGGGAATTCATTAGATTGCTGTACTGCCAAGGCAAAGCACACCCAAGGGAGAAACGGCGTACCACCTCAGTGAGTTACCTGCCTGTAGGTCTCAGGAAAAAAAAAGCAATTAAAAAACAAATAATACATAGCTTTATAGATAATAACGGTAAATTCAAGCTTAATAATCAAGACGTTAATTAAACAAGAGAAAAACATTTATTCATCAAAATTTATAAGTACATCAGAATTTTAAACACCCCAAATGACAATGATAACTTACAATCTTGCGAAGTTTTAAAGGGACTGTTGACTATTAAAAAAAAAAAAATCCAAATTTCCACCCCTCCCCCAACAAACATCTGACTCTTCTGCGATTTCAATCAGACAAGGTGGAACACTGAGGGAGGGGGAGGGGGAGGGGGAGAGGGAAGATGGTGCGGGTGGGGTTGGAGAAGGGGAAAAGGAGGGGAGTCTTAGGACGAGATATTTAAGAGATCCTGGATCCCGCGGGCCTAAGGAAAACTCCGATTGGGAAAGCGGAGGAGGAGGAGGAGGAGGAGGAGGAGGAGGAGGAGGAGGAGGAGGAGGAGGAGGAGGAGGAGGAGGAGGAGGAGGAAGTAAGTGAGTCTGGAAGGGGAGGAGGGGAGGAGGAGGAGGAGGAGGAGGAGGAGGAGGAGGAGGAGGAGGAGGGAGACAAACTCAATTTAATCTTAATGAGATGCCATCTTGAGGTCGTCACGAAAACTGTGGTTTTTCCGTAATGGCGGTGTTTTGCTCCCAACCCCATCTAAATCCCACTATACTAAACCACCACTACCTCCCTCCTGCCTGCCTCCCTCCCTCCATCTCTCTCTTTCCCGAGTCACATTTCCTGAGAAGGGGGGGGGAGGAGGGGGAAAGACTCCGGGAAATCGTCTTAAGACTCATTCCGATTTGGGTTATGGACGAAATGATATAAAGGAAGTGACGAAGGCGTCGAATATAGATAACGAAAGGGACGGTGATTTTTCCCCAATTATCGCTAGACTTCGTTTCTTATTTATTTTATTCCTTTTCTATCGCTGCTTTCTCGTTCCTCGTTACTAGTTACTCTGTTCCCTGTGGAGGTGAATGACCTATTCCACATGCTGTTTTTAGCCTTCTGATATTGAATGTTCTCCAATTTGAACATTCTTCAGTATTTAATGCCTCATTACTGAAAATAAAAGCCCATAAAAGAGTACTTAGCATCTTTACATTTCCATATGTTACATGTATTGTAAGCATAAACATATATAAATATATATATATATATATATATATATATATATATATATATATATATATATATATATATATATATATCGTGTTAGCCATACCAAAACGACATGTTTTGCCTCAGAGAGAGAGAGAGAGAGAGAGAGAGAGAGAGAGAGAGAGAGAGAGAGAAAGTAATGCGGTATAAATAACTCTACGGTGTCCGCCAACCACGTTTCAACACTAAGTTGATAACAATAACGGTATTACATGACACAGTATTTCGATTTTTCAACCCATTTTTGATACGCTGACAAGAACGGTTAGGAATTAGACCAAATGCATAAAAGTTATAATTATATAAAGGAATATGTATATATAAGTAAGTACACAGTGTATATATATACAAACTATACATATGTATGTTTTAGACATATATCAGATCGCATATGCATGTTAACATACATAGATGCATGCGCACATATATAAATATAATTTATATTTGGTCAACAAATGAAAAACTACCCCTGGTATTTACATTAAAGTTTAAACAAGAAAACTTGGGAGAAAGCATATCTGCACTCAAGCACATATATTACCACTCAGCTAGGGATGCACAGGGACAAGCATGTGAACACTTTAACCTAATATCACGGGAACCTTTTATCAAATCCGCTTTGCTCTCTCCCCTCCTCCCCCCCCATCCCACTTCCCCTCCCTCCCTCCACCCTTTCAGCAAGTGAAAAACTGGGCAAGAGCAAAAAAAAAAAGAAAAAAGAAATTGTATGGAAGCAAAAGACAAAAAAAAAAAAAAAAAAAAAAACTGCAACATGAAACGAAAGAAATTGAACCCTATGTGGATATTCAAGGCCTGATTCACCTAGTAGCGGAAAACCGAATATACCCTATTTTTTCGCAACCCCTTTCCCAACCCTTTTTTTTTTCCTTTTCCCTCAGGGAGAACTAGGGGAGGAGAGGGGATATTGAGAGAGGGAGAGAGAGAGAGAGAGAGAGAGGGAGGAGGGAGGGAGGGAGATTGGGAGGGAAATGGGGGGGAAACTTGCTGTATACCAAAGGAGAGGAAAGAGGTAGGGGCCT
>NC_089762.1:41013390-41020890 GCF_040412425.1 Macrobrachium rosenbergii | reverse complement strand
TGCCATTAATTCCCTAATTAATTAAATCTACTAATTACCTTTCTCCCTCAAGATTTAAACGAGTGGGCCATTAATAGCGGTTGACCAAATTCTAGTTCTCCCAAGGTTACAAGCGGGAGAGGGGAAGGAAGCCAACGCCTGGCGAGGAATATAAGAAGAATATAACAAGAAGAGAGAGAGAGAGAGAGAGAGAGAGAGAGAGAGAGAGAGAGAGAGAGAGAGAGAGAGGATTATCTCATTATATCTGAAATAAGCGTTGACAAACCAAAGAAGAGTAAACAAACATAGAAAACGGGAATCGCATGACGCAACCCTTGACAGCTGGTGAGGGGAAACTTCAGTGAACTTCGCGGGAGGGTTTGGCATTAGTTAAACCAAAGGAGGTTTACTTGTAGGAGAATCTTAATCTTAAACCAATTTAGTTTTGTATTGCTAAAAGACAAGTCAATTTTCTTTATTTTAGGATGTGCAGGACTGTCATGCAGTGTAAGTGCTTTTAAAGCAATTTAAACCACCATTTCAGCTCATCCTATTTCCGTTAAACTCATCACTCTGTTTCCCAGCTTGACTTCTTTCTGACCCAATTTTTCATCCGTTTCTTACAGTACATTCCTGCGAAATAATAATAATAATAATAATAATAATAATAATAATAATAATAATAATAATAATAATAATATAATAATAATAACAACAGAATTCAGAATGGCTGCAAAGATGATAAAACAAAACATTTCATCGACATAAGCAATTATTTTCAATCCTGCCATAAATCTCAATTGGGTTAAAACACATTATCACTTGCGAGAGAGAGAGAGAGAGAGAGAGAGAGAGAGAGAGAGAGAGAGAGAGAGAGAGAGAGAGAGAGAGAGAGAGAGAGAGAGATACGAGACTGTCCGAGGGAAAAAGTACGATTGTGCCATAAATATGTATATGATTTATTACAAATGGACAAAAGGGGGAAAGGAACGAAACGAAACGAGGAAAGTTAAAATAAGAGACAAATTGGTCGGAAGAAACGAGAAATAAGACACAGGAGGGGAAAGGGGGAGTTGTAACAACCAGGAGTTATAACAACCTTGATTGATCCGAGATTCTGTGTAATAACAATTCGTCATGAAGGAAACAAACGACGGAGGAACCGGATGAAAGATGGGGAAAGGTTTTTCTTGTCATATTTCTTAAGTGGATAGTTTTTTTTTTTTTTTGACCTTAAACTTACACTTATAATGGTATAAGTTGAAAGTGCTTTCCTTAACTTAAATAAGCACTTATCATGTTATTGAAACCTGAAGGAGCGCCTCACCCTTATAATAATAATAATAATAATAATAATAATAATAATAATAATAATAATAATAATAATAATAATAATATAATAATAATAATATAAAGTGAAAAGTTTTTTTTTCTTGACCTTAAACGTACACTTACAATGTTACTGATACCTCAGGTGACACTTTAACCTTACAGCTAATAATAATAATAATAATAATAATAATAATAATAATAATAATAATAATAATAATAATAATAAATGTGAAATTTGTGTTTCTGTTCTCTTCTTCTTGTATACACATTTTTACAGATAGGAAGTTTACAAGAGAATATTTAAGATGATTGCAGGAGCTTTCGCAAACTAAGAGCAGTAATTTGTATATTATTCATCTGTAAAAAAGAAAACATGGAAATCTTTCATCTGTAAAAAAAAAAAATGTTTTTAACAAAGGGGTGATAGAAATATTTCACTTAAATGAGTCCTATTAACAGTTCCTATAATACATGTGGCAACTTGAAACTTACAGGGAATGAGAGAGAAATAATAATAATAATAATAATAATAATAATAATAATAATAATAATAATAATAATTCCTGAAACCCTTAGCAAACCCCTTTCTACAGACGGAAGGAGATTCAAGCTTGTTCCATTAACAAATCTTCACGGGAGATGGTGTGGTAAACACCACCCTCTCTCTCTCTCTCTCTCTCTCTCTCTCTCTCTCTCTCTCTCTCTCTCTCTCTCTCTCTCGGAACAGATCAAATTGCACTCAGCATCAGAACAACCACCAATAAAGCAGACAAGCAAGACAAGAGAGAGAGAGAGAGAGAGAGAGAGAGAGAGAGAGAGAGAGAGAGAGAGATGAACCAAATATGAGTCATATGAAAACGATGCGTACAGAAAACTTAGACTTCAACATCGCAGTTACGTTTGAGAGAGAGAGAGAGAGAGAGAGAGAGAGAGTCAGTTCCTTTCCCGAACAATAAGGGGAGGAACAGCAGAATGCTCTTGCTTGCTCGCTCGGCTCGCTCTCGCACCAACGAGAGAGAGGGAGGGGGAACGCCAGGAAAAATACCCTAACAAAGGGGAGACGGGTCCAACCTGTGCATATAACCTTTCAATAAATCCAGACTTCGGGGCATAATGGATTTTCTTAAGTCATTTCTCTCTCCCTCTCTCTCTCTCACTCTCTCTCTCTCTCTCGGAGGATTGCTTGCATCAGGGATCTATCTCGCCCTTAGAAGCATCTCACAAACATTTCGCAAGCATCTCACACACACTGTGAAGGTATGAAGGGTTAAAACAAGACTTCGACGGATCAAGAACCTGTATTGAATTTAACTTTCGTAAAAAATAAAAAAAAAACAACCGCACGCCATGAGGTATATCAAAACAGCCTTCGAGAAAAGAATTATGGAAACTAGATTCCGTTCTAAATATTTCTATATATTAATATACTAATTTTTTTTTCTTTTTTGTAAGTGATCTCTTTTTTCTGTATTTCCCATTGCCGTCTGTCACTTCTTTCTGATGAACGCCATGTTCTTTGTTAATTTGAACATCAAGTCAGTGGCCCTTGTGGTGGGCTTGTTCCATATGAATAGGGTTCATCAATAATATAATAATAATAATAATAATAATAATAATAATAATAATAATAATAATAATAATAATAATACATTTTCAACTGCATGAGTCACGAACAGCCTTCACGAAAATTAAAACTGTTCACAATATACCGATTAAATATGTTTATTCCTCGGAATATGAATGTGAAGCAACCTTTAAGAATACCTTCAAATAGGGGCTACTTTGGCATGTATGGAAAAGGGTGAGATATAAAATACTTCTTTAAGAAATTATAACTCCTTTTCAATCTTCAAATCCTTAAGAATCGCCGAGTCAACTGACACCTTTATCACACTCCATGAAGCAATATCACCCAACACACATTTAATTATTTCCTAACTACATGAAAGGCGTCGACTACCAGAGTATTAACTCAGTCCCGTATTCCTAAAGCGGTCTAATTCCTGTACAAGGTTTACCATGAGGTCAGAGCTAAAAAGAATGTTGATTAGACAATCATTCCGTGTGGGAATGTCTTCACATCTTTGCCTGTTTGCTCAAATGACATAAATGAGATACCGTTAGTTACAGCATCTTTCTATGTCTATTCTCGGCCACTTTGTTTTTCTCGGTGAATCCCCTTTGCTCTTTCAGTAAGAATTGTTATTCTCAACAAAGGTTTGGGATTTTTCCTAATACGATGCCGCCTGCCAAACTTTCTTCTACAGTAACTGAAAAGATTTTGAAATTTTAAAGCGACATGATAACCAAAGCTGCTTACCTGTAGAAAATCTTTTACAATCCTAAGAGAAACTTGAATCTCTCTCTCTCTCTCTCTCTCTCTCTCTCTCTCTCTCTCTCTCTCTCTCTCTCTCTCTCTCTCTCTCTCTCTCTCTCTCTCTCTCTCTCAAGCTGAAGACTGACGTTAAACAGCAATTATCTCATGGCAATATATCTTCTCTGTGTCTCATTCTGCCTCTCAAAACACTATAGAACAATTCATGATAAAAATTATCAGATATACAAATTTTTCCGAGGTACGACAATTTGATGAATTACACAAAAAGATCGTTCATAATTTGAATTTGCAGAGGTGAGGCTGGCCACGATTATGAATAAAAAGAGAACAAGGCACTTTTCATCTGTATACAGTGTATTGTTAATCAGTTTTAGTTATGGAAAGCAACACTCAACTTTAACATGAGGACTGTACCAAAATTTTGTATGAGTTTTATAAAACAAGTCATCTATTTTTTTGTTTCAAAGAAACTGAGTTTTGTTGAAAATGGTACATTTGATGAAAATCTATCAACGGATATATATATATATATATATATATATATATATATATATATATATATATATATATATATATATATATATATATATATATATAATTAATACGTATAAGTACAGGTATACCATCAGTCATTGATCAGACGTTACCTAAAACACTGTCATTAATCTTATGGACATCCATTAAGCAACTAAAGAATTTTCGGCAAAGCATAGGACATTATCCGTCAGGACATTATCCATTAGGACATGATTCATAACTAGTCCCACAATTGCTGCGACCCATACCATATAAACAAGGAATAAATTTTCATAAAAATAAAAACTGACTTATTAGAATAACCGTATCAATTAGGAACATTACTTTTATTTTACTGCAAACTCGACGTCATTCCTAAGCAACAATAATTGCATAATTCATATCATTAAAGGTTATATTTCACAGGGCCTTATTGGCAAATCCCAGGCAAGACATGAACAATATTAATTTGGCATTGAAAAGATAATGTTGTTATGAAATATATAAAATATTTATTTATTTATATATATATATATATATATATATATATATATATATATATATATATGTGTGTGTATATATGTACACTGTATTTATAATATATATATATATTTATATATATATATATATAATCTCATAAAAAATAAAAAGAAAAAAATACATGGCTTCCCATTCACCCACCCACGACGCAACAAGACCCCTACATATCAAACCCTTTTCTAGTAGCAAAAGCCCCCCCTCCCCTCCCTCTTCTCTCTCTCTCTCTCTCTCTCTCTCTCTCTCTCTCTCTCTCTCTCTCATGCTTTTGTTTTTGTTAGCCAAGTGTCTTGACTTCTTTCTTGCAATTCCCACTGCTTAAAGCCAAAAGTAAGACACTTTTCTCTCTCTCTCTCTCTCTCTCTCTCTCTCTCTCTCTCTCTCTCTCTCTCTCTCTCTCTCTCTCTAATGTTTTTGTTTTTGTTAGTCAAATGTCTTGACTTCTTTCTTGCAATTCCCAATGCTTAAAGCCAAAAGTAAGACATTTCTCTCTCTCTCTCTCTCTCTCTGAGACATAATAGCTAAAGAGAGGCGGCAGCAGCAGCAGCAGCAACAGCCATTTGTCAAAACACAATTCCGTCGTCCTGGTCGGGGAGAACCATGAATCTCTGTCGCAAGTTCCCTTAACATAAGGAAATGACCGAAATGAAAGAGGAGGAGGAGGAGGAGGAGGAGGAGGAGGAGGAGGAGGAGGAGGAGGAGGAGGAGGAGGAGGAGGAGGAGGAGGAGGAGGAGGAGAGAGGGCCGAAGACCTCGATTAAACGCTTTCGACGCTTGCTGGTCCTCTACTGATGAAGACGAGAACATCGGCTCGAGAGTTACTTGTATCTGAAATTTGCATACTTGATAACAGACATGGGACACATTTATATACGCATGTACGTACACATGTATGATGACGAGCGTGCGGATATTATATATATATATATATATATATATATATATATATATATATATATATATATACACACACACACACACACACACACACACACATATATATATATATATATATATATATATATATATATATATATATATATATATATATTAATTAAATAAAACGTCCAGACATCAGCCTTCATACCCTCTTGAAAGCCTTCAAATCTGGGCATCTAATTATGAGGAAAGAGGGTAAGAGGTAAGAGGAAAGAGGAGATATGAGGTATTTAGAATTCGTTTATATACATAGAAATAAATTCTAACGCGATTAAATAAAACGTATTGACATCAGCCTCCATACCCTCTCGAGATCTTTCAAATCTACCATGGCCTATTTAATTAAGAGGCAAGAGGGGAGCGTTCTCTATGCGTCCCTTCTATCTAAGCCCAAAATCTTAATCTTCGTCTCGAACTGTTCCCCCTCCTTATAAGAGTCATCTTCCTTTCCGAAATAAATATAATTGTCGACCTAACGTCTTGGAATGTACTATATGATCGATAATGAATATTCAAGCCACAATAAATAAATAAATAAATAAATAAATGTATGTATGTATGTATGTATGTGTATATGTATATATGTATAATATATATATGTAAAAGATATGATGTTATACGGTCTTTGGTGTCACCATAACTCAAAGGTAGAGCACTAAGCTCGCATTTGCAGGATTTGCGGTTCAAACCCAGACTACACAAGTCAGTCGACCCGAATGTAAATGGAAACAGGTCAAGTTAAGGGCATGGGGTTGCAACCTCATCCCGAGAGGTATACTAAGAGCACGAAGGACTCTAAAATGTATGGTGAATCTATACATACACACACATATATGCATATATATAAATATAAATAAATAAAAATAAATGAATATATATATATATACACACATAAACGCGAATAACACACAGTAATATACACAGAATACCTTGCACTGGCATACACACATACACATACGCAAATACAGACTACTAACACACAATACACTAATCGCTATATAAATAAAAATAAAAACTATACCCCTTACCCAGATGGGGTACGTACCATACGGAATGCAGCTGCTCCTTCTCCACAACCACAATCGATCGGCGTGTACAAAATCCCCTGGAAAACCCTAAGGCCTCTGTACACCAGAGAAGAAAAAAAACTAAAAAAAAAAAATAAACAACACAGCAGCGTTTGAAAAGAAAAACAAAAACAAACAAAATATACATAAAAGTGACGGTGGTTGGTGTGTGTGTGTGTGTGTGTGTGTGTGTGTGTGTAAAAGCGGTGAGCGTTGCAGGGAGCCAATGGGAGGCCGGGATTCCAATGACGTCACATCAAATATGAGAGAGCTTGCTCCATGTAGGTACGTCTACTCGAGGGATTTTATGCCTCGTTTTGTTTCCCCCTCCAACCGAGACCACGAGGAGGAGGAGGAGGAGGAGGAGGAGGAAGTTGGGAAGTCTAAGGGGAAGGGGGAGGGAGGGAGGAAGAGGGAGTGGAGCTATGCCTATCACGTTGCCGTTATGATATTATTTAATAACACTCATCTCGAATACTTCAGTCAAAGCGAATAATATAATTTGCACCAATTACTTCATTCACAACTGAGACTCAGAGAGAGAGAGAGAGAGAGAGAGAGAGAGAGAGAGAGAGAGAGAGAGAGAGAGAGAGAGAGAGAGAGAGAATTACTCTAACACCTCCCCCTCGTCATCCTTACCATCAACTTGTACGTACTGTTTGCCATCTTCCTCATGATATGCAAATGAGAGAGAGAGAGAGAGAGAGAGAGAGAGAGAGAGAGAGAGAGAGAGAGAGAGAGAGGCTGTCACCGCAGCCTTCGAGGTGACAGAAAAATAAGGTCAGGGTCACT
>NC_089762.1:41008390-41010890 GCF_040412425.1 Macrobrachium rosenbergii | reverse complement strand
GAAAATCCACGAGAATACCGTCGCGTACGGACAGACACACGGAGGGACGGACGGACTCGTTTCATATCGTGTGTGTGTGTGTGTGTGAGCGTGTATGTCTGCAGGTGCAACTAGACACCTGGATTAGCCTATGACGTCACATGCTAACCTCCAATCACGTTTCTTCTGGCCTGGAATACGCGCTAATCCGCTCCACTGGCTGCCTTCTCAACCTCCACGTCTTCATTGGGCCCTCTCTCTCTCTCTCTCTCTCTCTCTCTCTCTCTTTTCTCTCTCTATCTCTCTCTCTTTCCCCTCGGCACCTACTAGCAGGCTTCCCCTCCCCCTTCCCGTACCCCTCTACCCTATCCTCTTACCCTCAACCAGAGATTTACCCGGAGGTCTGCAAGGCACCTGCTTGCCCTTCCTGCGCAAAGAAAAAAAAAAAAAGAAAACACACTCTCTCTCTCTCTCCGAAAAAACAGGGATGATATTCGTGTAAAGAGGGGATGTGAGGGGAACGCATGCTTGGGGTTAGGAACAAGATAACGTGTACCTCGTATTATAATAACGTTGTGCCACCTCACCCCACGAATTTCTCTCTCTCTCTCTCTCTCTCTCTCTCTCTCTCTCTCTCTCTCTCTCTCTCTCTCTGTGTAAATTGACGGATCTACCTAATTGTCTAATCTCTCTATCCCTCTCTCTCTCTCTCTCTCTCTCTCTCTCTCTCTCTCTCTCTGTGAATCGGCGGATCTACCTGACTGCCTAATCTCTCTCTCTCTCTCTCTCTTTCTCTCTCTTTGTAAATCGGAGACGGATATACCTATCTGCCCAATCTCTCTCTCTCTCTCTCTCTCTGCTTCTGTCTCTGTCTGTCTCTCTAAATCGACGACCGATCTATCTCTCTCTCTCTCTCTCTCTCTCTCTGTAAATTGACGGATCTACCTAATTGTCTAATCTCTCTAACTCTCTGTGTCTCTCCTGTGTGTGTGTGTGTGTGTGTGAATCGGTGGATCTACCTGACTGCCTAATCTCTCTCTCTCTCTCTCTCTCTCTCTCTCTCTCTCTCTCTCTCTCTCTCTCTCTCTCTCCTTAGTAACCCTCCTCTGCACGCACCTTTACTCCATCTCTAATCCAGTAAAACGTCAACAACCTGTCCCCTTTAAAATCACAGCGAACGGCGGGTCCCGTCCGGCATCGCTCGCTGCTGCCAAAAAAAAAAAAGTAAATAAATAAATAAAAATAAAAAAAAGGATGCATTACAAGAACTTAAGGGGCCATAACCAGCGAATCACAGCCAGACTCTTCCCTCTCCCCCTCCTCCTCCCCTCCCCCTCATCTTTCGAGGCCACCCACCCCTGATATTCCCCCCTCCTCACCCCCTTCCACCTCTTACCTCTTGCCTCTTCCCTCCTCCCCAAGGAAAAATCGATAAAAGATTAACAAGAAATAACAGAGGGGAAAAAGTGGATGATAAGCAGATGGAAGGATATGTGTGGGTGGTCATTATGAACCAAGAGGGAGAGAGAGGTGGGAGGGAAAATGGGAGGGGGGAGGAAGTTTGGTAAGAAGGGAAAAGCACTGAAGGGGGGGGGGAATTTGGCAAGATGGGAGAAGGGTTACGCTTGAGATGACCAAAGCAGACTTCCACCATACAACGAAAAATAATAAATAGATAGAAGGAGAGAAGTCAGGTAGGTAGATGGAAGAATAAGAGAAATCAGGTAGGTAGATGGAAGAATGAGAGAAATCAGGTAGGTACATGGAAGAATGAGAGAAATCAGGTAGGTAGACGGAAGAAGAATAAAAATCATCTAGGCAAATGGAAGAATTATAAAAATCAGGTAAGTAGATGGAAGAAGGATAAGCGACAAGCGATTAAACAAAAGAAAATCAACCCTATGAAAAAAAAAATATATATATATCAACAAAATATCCATATTACAGCAAATATTTCCTAAAATATTTCCTAAATCTTGAGCTGTTTCTCATCATGGATATTGCAGTTACCCGGGGAACAAAGAAGGAAGTGGAAACAAAAATTTTTATGAAAATAAAGACTTTCGCACGGTGTAAAAAATAACGAGAGAGAGAGAGAGAGAGAGAGAGAGAGAGAGAGAAGGGAAGTGAAAAAAAATTACGAAAAACTAAACTCGCGCAAGCGTACAAAATAGAAGAGAGAGAGAGAGAGAGAGAGAGAGAGAGAGAGAGAGAGAGAGAGAAGGGAAGGAAACAAAATTTATGAAAAAAAACTAAACTAAAAATAACGAGAGAGAAGAGAGAGAGAGAGAGAGAGAGAGAGAGAGAGAGAGAGAGAGAGAGAGAGAGAGAGAGAGCAATTTTTTATGAAAACTAATTTTTATGACAGGTGTAAAACTCGCGCAGGTGTAAAAAGAAGAGAGAGAGAGAGAGAGAGAGAGAGAGAGAGAGAGAGAGAGAGAGAGAGAGAGAGAGAGAGAGAGAAAGTAAAAAAAAATATTTTATGAAAAAACTAAATTCGCGCAGGTGTAAAAAAACAGAG
>NC_089762.1:40993390-41003390 GCF_040412425.1 Macrobrachium rosenbergii | reverse complement strand
ATATGTCAATTATTCCTCTCTACCAAAATATGTAAATTATTCCTCTTATAAAATATGTCAATTATTCCTCTCTTATAAAATATGTCAATTATTCCTCTTATAAAATATGTAAATTATTTCTCTCTCTAATGAAATGTCAATTATTCCTCTCTTTCAAAATATGTCAATTATTCCTCTTTTATAAAATATGTCAAATTACCCTCTCTTACAAAATATGTCAATTTTTCCTCTCTAATGAAATGTCAATTATTCCTCTCTTACAAAATATGTCAATTATTCCCCTCTAATGAAATGTCAATTATTCCTCTCTTACAAAATATGTCAATTATTCCCCTCTAATGAAATGTCAATTATTCCTCTCTTACAAAATATGTCAATTATTCCTCTCTTATAAAATATGTCAATTCCTCCTCTCTTATAAAATATATTTGATTAGGACCACCTTCAAAACTCAGACAGCAACCCAACTCTCCATAAATCTTTCTGACTGTTGCAACACTTGCAACAACACATGCTTCCACCGTGCAATGGCATTTCATGATGTTTAATTACCGTCCATCATCACCCTGGGGGGAAGGGGGAGGGGGAGGAGGAGGGAGTTTACGTCACGCTGAATGAACAATTGAGCATCAGATAGCAGCGTTTGTACTACCGTCAATTAACGAACTCGAGTAGAAATATACACAGAGCGATTCTGAATGTGCTCTAAACTATGTTTACGATATGAAAACGAAAATTTGAACAAAATTGGGCAAGGGGCTAACGAGAAAATCTGAACACAATAGAGCAAAGGGTTAACGTTCCCTGAACTGCCAAAAAAAAAAAAAAAAAAGAATAAAACAAATAAAAATTTTAAATGTTTTCAACCGACTCTTAAACTTGCCACTGACCTTGTAGATTGGGGAGGGTCTGGGGTCTGGCCATCGGTCACAGAGAGACTCGAGACCAATCGGGTTAAGTGAGCATCAGACCAACTGAAACTGGAATATTCCTTCAAAATACCCAATAACATTGACCTGTGGTGTAGCCAAACACAGACCACACACAAAGTGTGTCATCAACCAGTCGGTAAAAAAAAAGACAATTTGAGATATGTCATCAACATGTTGCAAACATTACACTGTGGTCTAGCCATACACACACACACACACACACACACGCACACAAAATGCCGTCCACATGTCGCTAAAAAATCAATTTCAGATGTGTCATCAAGTCAAAAAACATTAACCTGTGTTTTAACCATACATACAAACACACACACACATACACACACACAAAGCACCTCCAACCATCCGCTAATAAATAAAAATATAAAATATAATAAAACTCCAAAATGACTCCAAGTACGTAGAGCAAGCAATACCAGCAATACCTAAGTTTGTACATAGGAGCCCTATTAAAGGTAACCTATCCATAGGTAGGACCAAAATCAATATGAACAAGTCTGGACACGTATCCATTGTCAAGGGTATCTCGGATGTAAACTCGGCATCTCAAGTACCTAGTTCTTTGCTGCACGCTCATTGGCTCTTAAGGGAAGCGAGTGGCCCTTCAATCTATTCCTGGGCAATTATGTAAGGGCACGGGAGATCAACATTCCAGCGACCTCTAAGGGCAGAGATAAGCACCGCCGAGTACAGTCTCCCCTCGTGTGGGTAATTCTACAGGGAAGGCAAAGACGATTCTACAGGGAAGATAGGACCCAAATATTTAATTTAAAAAAACTATTTAAAAAAATCTAATGTGGTTAGTGTTTCTGAGAAATGCGCCAAATAAATTCTTTAAAAAAAAAAACAAACGTGCTTAGTGCTTAAAAGAAATGGGCCAAACATTTTCTCTAAAAAAAAAAATCAGATATGTTTAGTCTTTAAGGGATAAGGACCACAATATCTCTTTTTGAAAAAATAACCCAAAACCCAAATTTGAATTTTACTGACACATAAACAAAATGACTCTCAACACTGATGAAATAGACTACAATGAACATATTGCAAATTCCTTCCTGCTTCAATTTGTGGCCGTCATCCCTCTAGCATTTTCACTTTGTTTTTAACATTAACCTCAGCAGGGACGACCAATCCATTACCCTCACCGCCACCAACTACAATTAGGGGAGAATGAACGTCATAAGGATTTAAAACACGAGAATGGATTGCGCTCATCAAGATCAATGACCCTGTAGTTCCAAAGACTACTTAAGAAAGCGCGTCTCATGAGCAATGAAGGTCGCTGGAAGGATCCCCCTCTTCTCGATGCATTATAAATGGACTAAGTATACACACACAGTATGTTTATATGTATGTACATATATATATTCAGTATATATATATATAATATATATAGATAGATAGATAAATAGTATATATAGACAGACACATAGACAGATAGCTAAATAACAACACCCAACAACGCCTCGTGTTCTCAAAACCTAATCTAAGTGAGTTTCCAAAACAAAAGAAAAAGTGATTCAGAGTAAAACCAATAACACACACACACTACATATATACAAATATATATATATATATATATATATATATATATATATATATATATATATATATATATATATATATATATATATATAAATATATATATAAAAAATATAAATAAATACTCTACAAAAAAATTACAGCCGTTCGTAGTCGGTACGAGGAAAGCAAACGCTCTCCAAGAATATAAAGCGCTGCCGTCACCAGAAAGAACTTTCCTGCGTAGTAGTTTGTTTGACATACCCAGCCCTCTCGAATAAATTACCTGTATTAAACCGAAAGTCTGCAAGATGTTGCGTACGTCAGTTGTGAAATGATAACACTGAATCTGGCTTATTATTTGTACTTTTATAACTTCTATTGTTATTGTGATAATAATCCCTATGATTACTGCGATAACGATTATTCCTTAACATTTGGGACGCGAAGAACTGTTTGGCATATTGTATATGTTCAATGTTAACTAATAATACTATAACCGAATTATCATTTGTTATTTTATAATTTCTATGATTACAGCAATAACAATTATTCATAACCGTTTGTGGAACTAAAAAACCGTTTTGCATTATGTAATATATTAACTTTTGACTAAGAATACTATTACAGAATTATCATTTGTAATTTCATGATTCCTATGGTTATTGCAATAACAATTATTCCTAATCACTTGGGGGGACTAAATAATGGTTTTGCATACAGTATACACTTATTAAACAATAATTTTAAACAAGAACCAACACTTGAAATTTTATAATTTTAATAATTATTGCAATACCGATTATTCATAAACATTTGGGACACGAACACACTATTTTGCATATTGTGTGTTTACTGTTAAACACTAAACCAGAACTATTATATGCAGTTTTAAAATACCAATAATTATTGTGAAAACGGTTATTCATAAAAATCCATGACGAGAAAAACTGGTTTTGCATATCTCACCAAAATAAAAAAAGAAAAAAAAATGAGGTAATCATTTGCAAGACGATACCTGTATCAAACCAATTGACGGAAACGACCTTGAAACTTCTTGGAGAAAGACGGCGGAGACGATGCAACATCTTGCAAATTGCCGTATGCAAATTGCGCGTCCCTTCAAACACACATTCCTCAGGCAAGCAGCGGACGAATATTTCCAGGTATATTCAAGATTATGTCTTGCAAGCAATTCTTCGGTAAATTTTCAGGTGTGATACACTTTACATAAAAATTTTTAAAAATTGTATAATAATTATTGTACATCGTAGATATATAATTAAAAGCACGGGAGGAGAAATGCAAAGTGATTTTTGTCCGTTTGCAAGTCTTGTGAAAAGAAATTATACACATAAATATATAAATATATAATATATATGTATATATATACACAAATTAATTTAAGCACACAATCTGATCACATTCCTGCTGTTTCATTGTCAAAGGTGCCTGGTATCTGTGCCCTTAAAATTCCACAGGAGATAATTGTCAATTTGCATATTCAGTAATTTAATCTACGGTTAAAAGAAAACTTTAATTCCTAGCAACAAATACCTTTACCTGGATTTTTATCTAAGAAAATATGCGTAGAGAATCATACATACACATATATATATATATATATATATATATATATATATATATATATATATATATATATATATATATATATATATATATATATTCACACATAGTACAATATATTTACAATATATTTACACGCGGAAACATACATATCAAGTGTGTGTATATATATATATATATATATATATATATATATATATATATATATATATATATATATATATATATATATACATATATATACATAAACTCAACATGCATATCCTTCCACAGAACAGTCTACAAACCACACTTTCAAATACTGAAACAAACAAATTGGCAAATAAATAAATAAATATTATATATAAATAAAATCCATCGGAATGACAACACTGAGACGCATCCTAGATCCGGCCACGTAGTAGCTGGCAGCATTCACTGAAACTTTCTCGAGTTAAATTATATGCTCGTTCCAGGGCCTCCAAAACTTTGATTTACAATTTTGAAAAAAGAGGAATGTATATTTTTGGTTCTCGTTTTAGGACGATAAAATCTCTCTCTCTCGCTCTCTCTCTCTCTTCTCTTTTCTCTTTCTCTCTAGCTGATGTAAATGCGAGCAATTTCATGCTTGCAGTTCTACTGTGAGAGAGAGAGAGAGAGAGAGAGAGAGAGAGAGAGAGAGAGAGAGAGAGAGAGAGAGAGAGAGCATCATTTGATGGAGGTATGGAGAATTAATGGAGGGAACTAGATACAAGGCTTGAAACAGAAAGCAGAGGAGTGGGAAAGGTGAAGAGAGAGAGAGAGAGAGAGAGAGAGAGAGAGAGAGAGAGAGAGAGAGAGAGAGAGATTAGGGGGGGAATGCGGAGTAAGAGGAGAAGGAGGAGGAGGAGGAGGAGTGAGAGAAGGGGATAGAGGAGTGAGAAGGAGCATGAGAGGAGGGAGGGAGAGAGAGGGGGAGTTTGATGAGGAGGAGGAGTAGGGGAGGGAGGAGGGAGGAGGGGGCGTCATTGATTTACAGGCCGTGTGTGTGTGTGTGTGTGCGTGTGGCTTCCTCTACCTCCCTCCCTCCCTCCGTTCTCTCTCTCGCTCTCTCTCTCTCTCTCTCTCTCTCTCTCTCTCTCTGTGCCTTTCCCCCACAACACTCCCGCTAGGTAAGCTGAGGTTACCATGGAGACGGCGAGCGCAGCATCGCAGAGCGAGGCGTATCCCACATCTCCATCAATTCAAATCAATATGCAGGCGGGCGGGTGAGGCCACTGTGACCCTTTACCCTTCCCTTCCCTACCCATACCCCTAAACCCCTTCCCCAAGTCCCTGTCTCTCTCTCTCTCTCTCTCTCTCTCTCTCTCTCTCTCTCTCTATCACCCCCCCCCTCTCTCTCTCTCCCGTCACCCTCTTCCTCCGTGACTCCCTATTAACATGCACTACACACCACCCATGACCCCTGACTGGTGTTTCCTTCCCCCTCCCCCCTTCCCCTCTCCATCTCCCTCCTCCTCCCCTTCCCCTTCCACCCACCCACCCACCCACCACAAGCGACGTCACCCATAGATCTGAGTTTAAGATGCAAACTGGCTTCATCCTGGACGCCGTGACATATTAGAGAGAGAGAGAGAGAGAGAGAGAGAGAGAGAGAGAGAGAGAGAGAGAGAGAGAGAGAGAGAGAGAGAGAGAGAGTCGTCGATATTAATTTAAAATGCTAAAAATCTCTCAAAGTCGAATTTCTTTAAAAATCCAGACTTGCTTTATTGAGACTTCTGCCGAAGCGTGTGGTTTGGTAGCCTTGAAAAAGTCTTGTAGACTGATATGTAAATATGTAAATAAGAGAGAGAAAGGGGAGAGGGAAGGGTTCCGTTTCTACAGCTTCATTCATGGGAATTCTTGTCTTGACTTTCCTTGGCGAAAATATGACACTTGCTAACACCTGCTATAAAACACTTGCTTGCTGAAACTCTTTGCATCCGATTTGCATCCCATTAAAAGACAATGATCTTCGTTTTTATCATTATTATTAGTATTTTTTTTCCTTTTAACTCCTGACTCATTCACACAACCGAATCATTATGCAAATCCCACACCACTATCGGCTTAACTCTCTCTCTCTCTCACACACACACACACACACACACACACACACACAAACACAAGCTCGAACTTCAACGGCCTTACTCAAAAAGTTTTAAACAGCAACTTGAAACATTATACGGAAAATCGTACTGAAAAATAAGTCATAAAGTAGAATTTTACGCAGCCACCGGAAAAATCATATGGAAAATTATAATGAAAAAAAAAGTCAAGAGAGTTAAATTTCACCACTGGGACATCATCATCACCAATTGGGACACGTAGATATATATCTGAAACTAAAGGGAACATTTCCAACATGGACCCGGGGAGACGGCGGAGCGAGCCACGCCGTTTCTGCACGCATTAGCATATTTGTCAAAACAATAAGATTCGAACGATAAAGCTGCGTTGCCCGTCGGCTCTTAAATCGGAAGTCATTCTACCGGGGCCTCAAGGTTAAGAAAGGGTTTTAGAGGGACGGTTTTGTACTCGTGGTTACAAAAGGTTTCGGAGGGACGATCTTGCACTAAAGGACAAGAAGGGTTTCAGAGGGACGATTTTGTACAAAGGTTAAAAAGGGTTTCAGAGGGACGATTTTGTAATAAAGGTTTAAAAGAGTTTCAGAGGGACGTTTTTGTACTAAGGGTTAAAAAGGGTTTCAGTGGGACGATCTAGTGCACAAGGTTAAAAAGGGTTTCAGAGGGACGACTTTGTACTAAGGGTTAAAAAGGGTTTCAGAAGGACGATCTTGTACACAAGGTTAAAAAGGGTTTCAGAGGGACGATTTTGTACTAAAGGTTAAAAAATGGTTTCAGAGGGACGTTTTTGTATTAAGGGTTAAGAAGGGTTTCAGAGGGACGATTCTGTATTAAAGGTTAAAAAGGGTTTCAGCGGGACGATTTTGTCCTAAAGGTCAAGAAGGGTTTCAGAGGGACGATTTGGTACAAAAGGTTAAAACGGGCTTCAGAGGAACGATTTTGTACTAAAGGTTACAAAGAGTTTCAGAGGGAAGATTTGTACTAAAGGTTAAAAAGGGTTTCGGACGATTTGTACTAAAGGTTAAAAAGGGTTTCAGAGGGACGATTTGTACTAAAGATTAAAAAGGGCTTCAGAAGGATTATAACAATAACTACGATAAGGGGTCCTTACCTGTAAGATTACAGGTAAGAACAATTCTGTGCGATGGGCATGTTCGGACAATAACAAAACTCCCAATAATAATGATATTTTATAATAATAACTACAAGAAGGAGTCCTTACCTGTAAGATTACAGGTAAGAACAATTTTTTGCTGTGGGAATGTTCGAACAATAACAAAAATAACACATAATATTATAACAACAATCACGTGATAATAAATACTAACCAAAAATACTATCCGCTCTTAAACCCAGAATTATTCCAACGAACTTAAATTTGATGAACAAACTACTTTCCAAGAGATAACACTTATGATCATTATTATTATAAAACAATAATGAAACCAAAACAATAACCGCAGCAGAATTAATCCGACAACCTCAAATTTGATTAATAAAATGTCTTCCTTTTGATAACATGGAAATAAGCCATAAAGCTTCTGATAACAATTTAGTAACACGAATCACACTCCTGACAAATAACAACCCACAATTTCACAACAAACCGCATTGTTAATAGTCATAACCCATTATCCCACCCGGATTTAAACCAACAATTAGTCCCCACGAAACGATAAACCTAATGAATAAATTACTTGCCAGGAGAGAGAGAGAGAGAGAGAGAGAGAGAGAGAGAGAGAGAGAGAGAGAGAGAGAGAGAGAGAGAATTTTCTACAGTCTATTAAAGAGAGAAAAGGTTTTTTGTTCATTTAGAGAGAGAAAGATTTTCTATGGGTTACTGAACAGAGAGAGAGAGAGAGAGAGAGAGAGAGAGAGAGAGAGAGAGAGAGAGAGAGAGAGAGAGAGAGAGAGAGAGAGAGAGAGAATTTTCTATGGTCTATTAGAGAGTGAGTGAAAGATTTTCTGTCCAATTAGAGAGAAAGATATTCTCCGGGCTACTGGGGAGAGAGAGAGAGAGAGAGAGAGAGAGAGAGAGAGAGAGAGAGAGAGAGAGAGAGAGAGAGAGAGAGAGAGAGAGAGAGAATTTTTCTATGGTTTATTTATTAGAGAAAGGAGGGATTTCTGTTCAATTAGACAGAAAGAAAGATATTTACGGGTTACTGAAGAAAGAGAGAGAGAGAGAGAGAGAGAGAGAGAGAGAGAGAGAGAGAGAGAGAGAGAGATTTTCTATAGTTTATTAGAGAAATGGGAGATTTCTGTTCAGTTAGAGAGAAAGATATTCTACGGGCTACTGAAGACAGACACAGACACACAGACACACACAGAGAGAGAGAGAGAGAGAGAGAGAGAGAGAGAGAGAGAGAGAGAGAGAGAGAGACGACTCTATACACACAGAAAATGAGCCGGGCCATTTCGCCCTCCTAAATGTTTATCAGCTACCTGGCCGTGAGGGGATCTCTAAGAGGTAAAGACCTAATCAACATATATCGCCTGGTTGCAGGAGTAGGACTCTTCAGGACCTGAGGAAGGATTCCCAATACAAATTCTCGTCGTAAGGAGACGTAGAACAACCTTGTGATTACGGGGTGAGGGGAAGGGGGGGGGTTGATGACGTCACCGAAATCAAGAGCGTCGATGGTCGAGAGAGACAAAGACCGTGTTGGTTAAATGGTGGTATTTAACCTCTCACGGTTTATGATTTTGCATTCTTGTTACTTGACAGAGAGAGAGAGAGAGAGAGAGAGAGAGAGAGAGAGAGAGAGAGAGAGAGAGAGAGAGAGAGAGAGAGAGAGCAGTTGTATTTTTACGATACTATTTAAACACTAAATCCCTATGGTATTGCAAGTGGTAGAGGCATTTATGAGAACGAGTGAAAGAGATGCCCACCATGCATGCAAGTGGTTGCATTTATGAGACTGAGTGAAAGAGATGCCCACTCTGCATGCAATTGCCCTCTCTCTCTCTCTCTCTCTCTCTCTCTCTCTCTTCTTCTCTCTCTTTTGCGTCTATTCTTTCACTCATTTCCTTTTAAATAGTTGTGATAGGTTGTTATCAGCCAGTTCTCATTATCCTTTGAAATCATTCGCTTTGCTAACCAGAAACTCTTATCTGACAGAATGTGGGTGTGTTGCAAGATTTTGAGAGAGAGAGAGAGAGAGAGAGAGAGAGAGAGAGAGAGAGAGAGAGAGAGAGAGAGAGAGAGAGAGAGAGAATTTTCTGTGGTCTATTAGAGAGAGAAAGAATTATTTTCAAGAGAGAGAGAGAGAGAGAGAGAGAGAGAGAGAGAGAGAGAGAGAGAGAGAGAGAGAGGGGTATTTTCTATGGTTTACTAGAATGAAAAAGAGATTCCCTGTGGTATTAAAGAGAGAGATAAGACAGGAGACAGGTCTTCTATGGGTCAAGAGAGAGAGAGAGAGAGAGAGAGAGAGAGAGAGAGAGAGAGAGAGAGAGAGAGAGAGAGAGAGAGAGAGAGAGAGAGAGATATCTAAGGTCTATTTGCGGAAGAAAGAGAGATTTTCTGTTTAATTAGAAAGAAAGATTTTCTCTGGGCTGAGAGAGAGAGAGAGAGAGAGAGAGAGAGAGAGAGAGAGAGAGAGAGAGAGAGAGAGAGAGAGAAACTGCCTTTTTACGGCACATTACAGTAACTAAAGACATTCGCATCACGAATTACACTCTGCTCCCAGCTACATTCCACGTTTAAATAATTAGAACAAAGGACCTGAAACGTATGGTTTCACTTACTGCAATAATGTAGGAGTTAAATAATTAATTAAAAATACCTCGAGCCCGTCCGACGAACGTTAAATCATCATAAAGTTCGCTGTAAAGGAATAATTAATTAAGAATTCAAGTTCC
>NC_089762.1:40950890-40988390 GCF_040412425.1 Macrobrachium rosenbergii | reverse complement strand
CCATACTCACGAACCGTGCTGCTCTGACCTACTCATTCATTATTTCAAACTGTTTCTTTTCCCCCTTTCCAGTGTCTCTCTCCTTTTTCCACCTCCACAGTGAAGGGTTTCCGAAACCTTTTCCAATCTCTCTCTCTCTCTCTCTCTCTTATTTTTTTTTACATTCCACAATGATGGCTTTCTAAATATTTTCTTTTAAGCCTCTCTAAGCCTCTGTCTGTCTGTCTGTCTCTTTCCCACCTTCACAATGAAGGATTTCCAAAACGTCCGTCTCCTCTCTCTCTCTCTCTCTCTCTCTCTCTCTCTCTACATCCCATAATGAAGGTTGTCCAAACCCTCTCTCTCTCTCTCTCTCTCATCCCATCTCTCTCTCTCTGTCCTCTCTCTCTCTCTCTCTCTTCCACATTCCATAATGAAGGTTGTCCAAAAACCTCTCTCTCTCTCTCTCTCTCTCTCTCTCTCTCTCTCTCTCTCTCTCTCTCTCTCTCTCTCTCTCTCAGCGTAAACCATCCATCAAAACCAACTGTTTCCCTTAGCGGCGAACAGCGCTTCCAGCAGCAACGAGTATAATCGTGTTTGTGGCCTTCCAACGTTGAATCATGGCGTTAATTCTTTTTCCTCTCTCTCTCTCTCTCTCTCTTCTCTCTCTCTCTCTCTCTCTCTCTCTCTCTCTCTCTCTCTCTTTCAGCAACGACCGAACTCATTTTTCCTCTGGTGTATAATGTGAAACAAGGATGCAAATCTTGTCTGAACAAATTATTTCTCAAATTATATCTATAAAAAGGTTGTTCTTCTAAACGAGTGAATGATTCAGCATCGGTTGAGTAGAATAAACAACGATGAGAGACTGCACACACACACACACGCACATATATATATACATATACACACACACATATATATATATATATATATATATATATATATATATATATATATATATATATATAAATATAAATATATACTTATATATATGTATAATATATATTTTAGAGAGAGAGAGAGAGAGAGAGAGAGAGAGAGAGAGAGAGAGAGAGAGAGAGAGAGAGAGAGAGAGAGAGAGTTCAGAGAGACAGCGTTCATAAGCAAATTGCTGTGATTTGATTAGTCACAAATTTTGCAGCATAATTCACGAACCAGATAAAAAGTAAAAAATACTTTGAACGCTGTGTACTAAAGCACTATTTCTTATTATTCCATATATTCTTATCTGGATAATAATCCAAAATTTAATATTATTTGTCCTGAATGATCAGATTCTTTCGGTTACAATATAAAAAATTGTCGGTGTAATTAAAGCATTTTACATTAACAAGGAAAATAAGTAATTAAAAATAATTTTATATTTTTTAGAATTAAACTGGCATAATGAACATAGTACGCAGGCAATAAAAACATTATATATACCTGGGAAAATTATGTAGTAATATGTTCTACACTTCCGAGTACACCTAAAATAATTTGCAAATCATCATGCAATTCTTCGGTGATTCCCTTTAACAATCAAACAACCTATTGATCTTTCCTCGTGAAAAATCAGACAATAATGAAAAAGACTTGACAGAAAAATTAAGTTAAGTATAGTTTTAGTTTACCAGACCACTAGCTGATTAACAGCTCTAGGGCTACCGAAATAGGCTTATTTTACGTGGCTAAGAACCAATTGGTTACTTAGCAACGGGAAAATAGAACGTTAAGCAAAACACTCTTTTTTCAGTACATCGAGTGACAGTCCCAAGCTCAACCGACTCAGCCAAAGAAGGGTTAAGACTTGACAGAATTTGGCAGTAAATATAACTACGTATACCAAATAATATCAATTCAAGTAAAATAGAACGTTAACAAAACACTTTTTTTCAGTACCTTCATGAGGTTTCTTAAAGGACACTCTTCACGGTCAGCCTTAACATCCTGATCAAGACTGACCAAGCAAATATGGCACATCGCCAAACACTTCATTGTCTAGTCTGTAAAAGACTGAACATTACCAAACTCGTTATTAGTAAAAATATTGGCTCTCTAAGTTATATTGCAAACATTCAATTTTTTCCCCGGTTTTCATCTGTACTTAATCAGTCATCCGATTATAATTTTAATGGTAAGTACCTCATTACTTTCTAATTATTGTTTCGGAATCAGCAAGCTTCTATAACTGAAAAATAATACGCATTTCGCTGAAGGCCACTGACAGCTGTTTCAAAATACAACTTCGTAGTTCTGCATCATCTCGTGTTCGTAAGTACTTGGTAACGAAAAGGGGCAATTTCAACATGTTCTGAGCTTCAATCATGTGGAGATCTAACCCTCAGCATATTAGACCATGAGTATAAATGCCCCCAACCTCCGCCCCCCCACCAAAAAAAAAAAAAAAAAAATAAAACTTGGCATCAAAAGCCTCCGAGAAACACTCCCTCTCCCTTGTTGGCGTAGAAGCCGCCGCTCGCGACTCCTGAAAGAATACATAACAAAACGGAAGAAAAGAAAAAAAAATAAAGTGGGGAGGAACAGAAAAAAGCGGAATAAAAAAGACAACGTGGGAACAGAAAATAACAAAGACGGGAAGAAAAAAGAAAACGTGGGGAGGAACAGAAAAAAACGGGAAGCAAAAAAGAAAACGTGGGGAGGAACAGGAAAAAAAAAAACGGGAAGAAAAAAGAAATCGTGGGGAGGAACTGAAAACTAAAAAAAAAAAAAAACCGGAATAAAACCAGGAAACGTGGGAACAGAAAATAAAAAAAAGGAAGAAAAAAGAAAAAGTAGAGAAGAATATAAAAATTAAAAACGGAATGAGAAAAGAAAACGTGCAAAGAACTGAAAGAAAAAAAGAAAAAAGTGGGGAGGAACAAGAAAAAAAAAAAAAAAAAGGTGGAAGAGGAACAGGAAAAAAAAAAACGCTCGAACAGAAAAAATAAAAAAAAGTGAAGGAAAAAAAAAAAAACGTTGTGAGTAACTGACTCGGTCAGTCAATATTCTCCCAGCACTTGCCAAAGCATATCAATAAGAGATTAGAAAAAAGTATGTATATATCAAACGCCGACGTAACTGCCTTTCGCTTTTGCTTTGGAGGGCTTCGTAAATATAATCTCGCCGTCGTTACTCGCATGAAGCGATGTCAACACAGTGTCTCAATATTTCTTTCAATATCTCTCCGTCTCCGCTGGGGAGCGTCGGAAATCTTTATAAACAATTCAAGGTGGTCTCTTTTGGCCGAGAGGTGAGGCCGACGCGACCTGCCACTTCTGGGATATCCGTCAAAGTTTAATAAGTAGGTCTTCATAAATATTTCTGTAAGCTTCGAGTTTAATAAATACGTCTTCATATATATTCCTCGTGTTTAATAAACAGGTCTTCAAAAATATTTCTACAAGCTTTGGATGGTTATATTCGATCAGTAAATTCAATGTTTAATTATTAGGTCTTCATAAATATTTCTGTAAGCTTCGTATTTAATAAAGGTCTTCATAAATATTTATGTAAGCTTCGTATTTTTATATTCGATCAGTAAATTCAAACTTTAATAAATAGCCTTCATGAATATTTTAAAAGATTTGTTATGATATTCAATCAGTAAATTCAAAGTTTCATAGATAGGTCTCCATAAATATTCCTATAAGCTTTATATTATTATATATTCAATAGGTACATTCAAAGTTTAATATACAGTCTTCCTAAATATTTTAGAAGATTTGTATTATCATATTCAATCGCTAAATTCAAAGTTTAATAGATATGTCTCCATAAATATTTCTATAAGCTTTATATTATCATATTCAATAAGTAAATTCAAAGTTTAATAGATCGGTCTCCATAAATATTTCTATAAGCTTTATATCATTATATTCAATACGTAAATTCAAAGTTTACTAAACAGATCTCCATTAACATTTCTATAAGCTTCGTGTTATTATATATAATCAATCAGTTCCTACGTTCTATTCTTCCTCCATTTTAGCTACATACATTTAGATGCACTCTAAATTTCAAGTTTCTTATTATCAATTTGGTTGGAATCCTAACTATAAACATGGCAGTGGATAAAAGTCATCGTCAAGCATACAGTGGTTCAATGTTTCATGAAAACATGAAAACACGAAAGTAAGTAGTTATGTTTCATGAAAACATAAAATAAATGATAGTTCAATGTTTCATGAAAACACGAAAGTAAATATCATAAAATAAATAATCGGAGAACTAACAGTTATCTCTCTCTTTTCATGTAAACAAGAGTTTGAATAAGATAAAAGCAACTGCAATGAAATCTTTATATATACGTTTTTGTTCAGAGCCATCCAGCTGCAAACTGACAACAGAAAAATATCAGTGAACATTCAACCTCAGACACAAAATAATAACAGAATAATAACAGTGAACATTCAACCTCAGACACAAAATAATAACAGAGTAATAACAGTGAACATTCAACCTCTGACACAAAATAATAACAGAATAACAACAGTGAACATTCAACCTCAGACACATAATGATAACAGAATAACAACAGTGAACATTCAACCTCAGATACAAAATAATAACAGTGAACATTCAACCTCAGACACATAATAATAACAAAATAATAACAGTGAACATTCAACATCAGACACAAAATAATAACAGTGAACATTCAAATTCAGACATAAAAATAACAAAATAATAACAGTGAATATTTAACCTCACAGACAAAATAATACAGAATAATAACAGTGAACATTCAACCTCAGACACATAATAATAACAAAATAATAACAGTGAACATTAAACCTCAGACACAAAATGATAACAGAATAACAACAGTGAACATTCAACCTCAGACATAATAATAACAAAATAATAACAGTGAACATTTAACCTCAGAGACAAAATAATACAGAATAATAACAGTGAACATTCAACCTCAGATACAAAATGATAACAGAATAACAACAGTGAACATTCAAACTCAGACACAAAATGATAACAGAATAACAACAGTAAACATTCAACCTCTGACACAAAATAATACAGAATAACAACAGTGAACATTCAGCCTCAGACACAAAATGATAACGGAATAATAACAGTGCACATTCAACCTCAGACAATCTCACTCCCTTCCACAAAAAATACCATGTTTCTCTTGAGTCCCTCACCTTTTCCAACTACTCCGACCAAACACACAAATAAAAAAAAATGGCAGTAAGTAAATGTATTTCTTCTTAAGTGTTTGCAGAGGCAAGCAGCATAGTTTATAAACTTTTACAGAAAAATGACTAAGTGGTAAACACGAACTTCTCTCGCAAACATAAGAATCTGTGAATATATGATGAGAGAGATACTGCGCGAATCTGTAATGACGTGGGAAGGAGAAAGAAAATAAAAACTTCTTTGAAGATCATAAGTAAGAGACTTGCGTCAAGGACTGTAAATGTTATATTACATTTAGAGATTAGTAAAGAAAGTCTTTATGGAATTGAGATGTGGAAGCCAAAGCAACGTGCATTTATGCAAAAAGTATGAAGATTATAAAATGTCCGTATACGGATGTATCTGGCAGAACGGAATTAAACATAAAAATGTTGAAAAATGAAAAAATAAAAGGAGTAAATGCTAGTTCAACCCGCATTCTGGAGGTCTGGTCAAGTTGAGAGAATGGGAAAATCTAGAGCAGAAAACGGATAGAAAATTACAAAACAGTAATAACGTGTATATATATATATATATATATATATATATATATATATATATATATATATATATATATATATATATATATATTATATATATATATATATATATATATATATATATATATATATATATATATATATATATATATAAAATATATATAATTTTTTTTATCCAGGGAAGCAAGATCAATACAATTTAAGCAATTCAGTATATTCGAAGCATAACTAATGCAAAAGCATGTGGCGACTGGCACTCCCTGGTGCTAGCGTGGTTTATGGCGCAAGGCTGCTCCCAAAATGACATTGTAGACGAGGGGGCAATACACTTTGGCCCTGTTCTTTCGCTGATATGAGCTAAAGCGAAGCTATGGCTTCACACGCCAAGTCCAACGTATTTATGGCAAGCCAAGATGAAAGTTACTTTATAATAACTATTCATTTGGTGGTTGGAGATTTCGGAAATGGTAAGTAATCTTCACCATGACGCCATCACTGCAGTGTGTGAGACCATAAATTGTTCCTTATTTTTTCTTTTTCTGAAAAGAAAACTATTGTGCCGGCTTTGTATGTCCGTCCACACTTTTTCTGTCCACCTCAGATCTTAAAAACTACTGAGGCTAGAGGGCAGCAAACTGGTATGTTGATCATCCACCGTCCAGCCATCAAATTTACCAAATTGCAGCCCTGTAGCCTCAGTAGTTTTTATTGTATTCAAGGTCAAATTTAGCCATAAACATGCTTCAAGCAACGATATAGGATAGGCCATTACCGGCCTGTGGTTAAAGTTTCATGGGCCGCGACTCATGCAGCATTATACCGAGACCACCGAAAGACAGATCTATTTTCGGTGGCCTTGATTATGCGCTGTAGCGGCTGTACAAAAAACTCGATTGCGCCGAAAATCTTCGGCGCATTTTTTACTTATTTTCTTTTTTTGAGGGAGGGGGTTCGGCGTCACTCTCTACCAACCAAAGACTAGGCTTTGGAATTCTCTCCCTGCTGTCGTTTTCCAACGATTCCTAAAGTCTTATAATTCGTGGGTAAACCAAACTTTTTTTTTTCAATTTACTTTTTAGATGTGTTTTTGTCGATTCCAGGGTTAAACAAGTTTAGTCAGTCAACTGGGCTTCACACACGAAATTATATATATATATACGAAATTATATATATATATATATATATATATATATATATATATATAATATATATATATATATATATATATATATATATATATATATATATATATATATATATATATATGCAGATATAAATTCATGTGTAAAGGCTAGAATATATATATATATATATATATATATATATATATATATATATATATATATATATATATATATATATATATATATATATATATATATATATATATATATATACATATATATATATATATGCATACATACATACAGCATATATATACATACATACATACATACATCTATATATATATATATATATATATATATATATATATATATATATATAGATAAATATATATATATATATATATATATATATATATATATATATATATATATATATATATATATATATATATATATATATATATATATACACACACAAATAAATACATATTCATTATGACATAATAGAAAAACCACAAATACGATCATTATGACATAAACAGACATACACGCAAGCATGTGACAGAAACTGCGAGTATTACGAAGCCTAAACAGACTTCAATGAACCCCCTGGAAAATGAATTTTCCTCCCTTATCCGAGTTGGGTCCATTTCAGAGAATCACTCCACACATTCCCACGCTTTTCTAAAGCCTTAAAAGTCTTGGGAATTGCATCGAAGCCTTTGCAAATAAGGAGCTTAAATATTATAAGGAACATCCCAACCTTCACTGATAAGGAATGTGTCTGCTTTAAGGAATTCTTCAATAGAAAGCAGAATTTCATATAATAGAGCTTAGCGGTGCGATTGTCAATTTGATTGTTAGTGATCACATAAAATAATGGGTAGAGATTGCCGGGGAGGATGTGATTGATTGATTGACTGAAAAGTGTAAACTGGCGTCGCATCAACTATGTAGTGAGATTTCATGGTCATATTTTATCGCAAGCTCTAAATTTTCTCACCTTCGGTCAAGGACGGAATCAAGAATCTCTCTCTCTCTCTCTCTCTCTATATATATATATATATATATATATATATATATATATATACACACACACACACACACACACACACACACACACACACACACACACATATATATATATATATATATATATATATATATATATATATATATATATATATATATATTTTATATGTATAAAAGTGTCCGTGTGATTTTTTATGTCATAAAATGAGGATATATACGTAAATTTTATATTAGTCTTCTGAGTAAAAAAAAAAATATACACACACAGAAGAGCACCTACATCCACACACGCACACACACACAAATTAACTAAGACAAAAACGTCCTTCATCCCACCCAAAAAAACAAAAAAAAAACACCCTCACATAAAAGCATGTCCCCTCCCACCCACCTGACCCAAGAGGGAATAAGGGGAAGGAGAACCACTTTCCTCTTCAACGCCACAACGTAGAGTGTAATGGGGTCTTTGCCTTCTTGGGTATTTCACAGGTGCAATTCGATAATGGAGAAACAGCTGTTGAAAAATCCCCTCGATTCGATTGGCTTCTCCTGGCCAAAATTACTCTCCATTACCTTCAACAATGCAGGCCCAGATTAGGCGGGCGAGCTGAAATAACATCGTTTTGGGTCTAGGACCACCCCTACCCCTACCCTTTCTCCCACCCCTCTCTTCTTCTCCCTCCACCGGACACCCTCAACCCCTACCTAACCTTCCCAGGGTAATGGCTGATGTATGACTTGATTCCAGCATCTTTCGTAGAGTTAAAATCTTTGCTACGTATTCCATAATGTCTCCTTTAGTTGTGGATTTATGGATATCAACCGTTCTGTCGTGGAACAAAGGCGACGGTGATTATGTTCCAACAAAAATTAAGGATCATCTCAGTTATCAAAACGTCTATGAGTTATAACGGGGGTTTTATATATCTATATATATATATATATATATATATATATATATATATATATATATATATATATATATATATATATATATATATCCTTAGTAATAAATGACAAAAAAAGTTATTCTCAGTAATAAATGACAACAAAGATGCCTCGATCACAACTGTCCCTCAGGGTGGCTCAAAACCTACCCCCAGCAAATTTAATTATCTAAAAAAAAAAAAAAAAAAAAAAAAAAAAAAATGAACTTTGAAAAAATTATCATCGCACTATTTCTAGTACATAGAAAAATCACTATTCCCAGGATTGAAACTCACAAAACCCACTATATTACATCCTTATTCCTAGTGCATAAAATCACTATTCCCAGTATATAAAATCACAATCCCCAGTATTTAAAATCACTATTTCTGGTATATAAAACCATTATCCCAGTATATCAAACCACTCTTCTCAATATAATTATCCCCAGTATATAAAATAATTACTCACAATACATAAAATCCATATTCCCACTATGTAGTCACAATTCCCATTATATAAAATCACTAAATCCAGTACATAAAATCAATATCCCAGTATATGAAATTACTATTCCCAGTATATAAAATCAATATTCCCGGCATATAACTTCCCTATTCCCAATACATAAAATCACTATTCCCGGTATATAAAATCAATATCCCCAGTATATAAAATCACAATTCCCAGTACGTAAAATCAATATTCCCCATATATAAAAACACTATTCCCAGCACATAAAATCACTATTCCCAGTACATAAAATCACTATTCCCGTATATAAAATCACTATTCCCAGTATGAAAAATAAATATTCCCAGTATGTACAATCCCTCTTCCCAGTACAGAAAATCCCTACTCCCCGTGTATAAAATCACTATTCCCAGTACATAAAACCACGTATCTTTTCACCCATTCGACATAATTGATTAATGCGAAAACATCGACGCAGGATCTCGGCAGTACTTTTCAATCACGCGTCGTTTCCTTCAATTAATTCCAAACAAATTGAATGTGAAAATCATCGATGCAATCGCTGAAATAACGGCGACCATTATTACCTCTGCTGCTGCTTTCCCCCTTCCCCTTCCCTTTCCTAACCCCCTCCCCCGCCCACAGTTTAAGCATGACGTAAAAAAATAAATAAAACAAAAATTCTCAAGCGAGACATTAAAATGGAACCGTCAGTCACATTCTTTTACTTTGCCAACACGCGAACGTTTACAAGACTTAACACCGAGGAGGAGGAGGAGGAGGAGGAGGAGGAGGAGGAGGAGGAGGAGGAGGAGGAGGAGGAGGAGGTTCTACCCTCCCCCTCCCCTCCCTTTTTCGGGATAACGACGAGAAGCTTTCACCGAAATTAAGGTGAAAGTAAGAGACACAAAAAATAAAATAACAAGGGGATAAACGAATAAATCCCAGCGGGAAGAAAATGGCGATAAGGGAAAGAGAAGATGAGGAGGATGTAGCAGAAGATGAGAGAGAGAGAGAGAGAGAGAGAGAGAGAGAGAGAGAGAGAGAGAGAGAGAGTTATGACTTATAGAGCAAGGGTAGGGTCGGGGCGATATTTACTGCAAATGGAAGCACCGAGATTGCTAATTGCATGGAAGGAGGAGGAGGAGGAGGAGGAGGAGGAGGAGGAGGAGGAGGAGGAGGAGGAGGAGGAGGAGGAGGAGGAGGAGGAGGAGGAGGATATCGCACAGAAATCCTACCCACTCCTCCTCCTCCTCTCGAGATGGGGGGGGGGGCAAACTGGCGAAAAGAAAACGAGAAACCAATTAAGCAAAACAATTAATCAGAGAGAGAGAGAGAGAGAGAGAGAGAGAGAGAGAGAGAGAGAGAGAGAGAGAGAGAACGAGCATAACTCTCCTGGTAGTTTTACGACGGTGACCAGCGACATATCACATCATCCCAGCTGATCATTACTGATCTGTACTGATCACAGTACTGATCAGTGACCAGCTCGGTGTCCTCTCACCAGCGCACGCGATCTTGGGGGGAGGGATTTCCATTTTATTAATGAATTTGGAAGCTCGGTTGATCCGACCAACTAACTTCCCCCCCTCTTCACCTACCTATTCCTGTCCCCCACCCCGAACGACAGACAGACAGACATATCCTCTGTATAATTAAACGGCAAGGACACGAACAGATGGGTCCATCGTAGGCAATTTCGGGGGGCACAGGGGTGGGAGGGGGAGCATTTAAGACGTCGATTCGATAAGGAAAATATGGGCACTGGCTTTCGGCCAATGCCCTCAATAAACACGACGAAATAACTTTAACTGAATTATTATAATGAGGGCGCATTTAAAATCTTTTTAGGATAACGCGAGCTTACGGGCGCGCATACACGTAGGCACAAGCGTTGAAATGAAAATAATGCATCGTATGAATATCATGAATAATTTTAAAAATTCTCGAAAAAATTAACGTCATATGAAGTTCATAAAAACTTTAACATCATTACCTTTGCAGGAAACAAGAGAGAGAGAGAGAGAGAGAGAGAGAGAGAGAGAGAGAGAGAGAGAGAGAGAGAGAGATTAACAGTCTTCTTGAAATACTTGGCTTTAGAAAGATTAGTGAGCAGTCAAGGATAAATTGTAGTTGTAAAAATAAAAAAAAAATACATTATAGCATTAGCATTCACTAACAACGCTTATACGCATAAAAATAATAACTATAAAAAAGAAGAAATAAAACAAACGGAGATAACGATGATGGTAACAACAATATTGATAACACTTATTGTTACAGAAAGTAAGACATTACCTTTGAGATCTGCTCGACTGGAGAGAGTACATGCATTCAGCTGAACTTACCTGGAAAGAAAAGAAAGATTTGGGATTAGAGATGCGTTTGGCTATTACTATTACTATTAATATTATTTTCATAAAAATCTCATAATAGCATGAGTCATTAAAATGGTGAAGAACTCACAGTGGCAGTAGAGTGTATATATATATATATATATATATATATATATATATATATATATATATATATATATATATATATATATATATATATATATATATATATATATATATATATATATATATATAATATTGACATCTACACCACTAAGGATTTTCTCACAATTATTATTATTAATTACTATTATTAGTAATAGCACTGGCAGTAGTATTTAGCAGTTTAACTAAATCACTAATTCCAACGTCTCTATATACATGTGTTGTGCCAGAAATAGAGAATATATTGCTATTATCCGCAATTAATACTACATTTAAATTTAAATACTCGTCAGTCTTCAATTCTATTTGTAAAACATTTTGAAGTGGGTTATATACGCTATGTTAATTTGAAAGTAATTTTTTGAATAATAGTGTTTCACTTAAAAGAAAACTTTTGTTTGCAACTCTGAACTATTGTACTAAAAAGACCACACGAGCTGTGATGTCAAAACCCATCGCATGTCTCACAAACGAACAAGAATTGTGTGTGAGTGTGTGTGTGTGTGTGTGTGTGTCATTAAGATATACAGTAATAATAAAGAAGTTTTCATTTGTCCAATATTTTGAGAAAGGTTGTGAAGCACGATTTCAGACAATCATTATTTTAGGAAATCATCAATAAAATAAAAATAATTATTTATAAAAAACAAAAACAAAAAAGCTAATTTTTTAATAAAGGGTTTGAAAAAGAAACACCCGGGAAGACAATCATTATTTCTGTAAATCATCATTAAAATAAAATAATTATTTATAAAAAAGAAAAAAAGCAAATTTACGTCGTTAATAACACGCTGAAAAATGAAACACGTAGGGAGGCGACCATTATTTCTGTAAATCATCAATAAAAAATATACATAAAAAAATTTACGTAGTTAATAACACTTTGAAAACAGAAACAAGTAGGGAGACAATCATTATTTTTGTAAATCATCAATAAAAATAATATATAAAAAATGGACGTCGTTAATAACAGGTGGAAAAAAGAAACACGTAAGGAGATGAACATTATTTCTACAATAAATCATCAATAAAATGAAAAAAATACCCCCAAAAAAACGGAAAAAAAAGCAAATTTACGTCGTTAATAACAAGTTGAAAAAAGAAACACGTAGGATACGGCGTTACACGAACTCGTTAATCCTTATAAGAGCTATTCCACGCCACCAAGTGGTACTCGTTTTTTAACCCCTAGAACGGAGGCTAGGCCTTTCCCCACACTTCTTTTCAAAACTGGAAGGAGCCGCTGGAGAGGAGGGGGGAAGGGGCGGGCAAGAAGAGGTACATAGGGGATTGGGAGAGAGTACAAGAGAGAAAGGAGGCTTAGAAGACCGACGTTAATGAGAGAAATAACAAGCTTTAATGAGAAAACTGTTGCCGTACAAATAGAAGTTTGTTTCACCATAAACTAGTCACAAAATATTAGACACCATAAAATAAAACGAATAATTGTGTCCAGGATTCAAGTCACCGTATTTAATTGACGCTATAATAATATGAAGATTGTATTCAAAATTCAAGGCAGCATATGCAAGGGGAGGGGTACACTGTAAAGAACTTAATGATATGTCTAATATTTTTCAACATTTCGTGACAAACATCAAAACGGATTTAACGCAAAGAGCTGACTTATAATCCTAATCTCTCATTAAAATTTCGTGATGGGAACTCATCTTTTTAAAAGTTTATTAAGATAATGACAATATCAGATAGATACGAAAAATCTGAAAATATCAAACTACAATAAGAAACTACAACTGACAAATTTTTTTTCAAAATATATTAAATTCCTCCGACATCTAAGAGATACAAAAAAAAAAAACTGAAACCATCAAACTGCCATAAAATAAAAATAAAAATCATCATCAAAACAGAATCAAAAATTTTTCAAATTCATTAAATTCAGGCAACAACTATGATACAAAAAAAAAAAAAAAAATCTGACACCAAACTACCATAAAAAAAACTCTTCATCAAAACGGATTCACAACCGGCCCAAGAGAGAAATTACCAACCAAACGGTCCACAGGATAGATTAACCAAATACCAATAATATAATAACCTACATTTTCATGACATTCCCAATAAAACTCAAAACACGCGAATGACGTTTGTGGATATGAAATTTTTTTTTTTTTTTTAATCATTAGAGGTCCTCACTTTTTTTTATTAAGAATTGAACCAATAGATATGAATGAAAAAAATATGACGTAAGCGCTCCGGTGATTTCAGAGCTGGTATTAGCAATTTATTTCGTATGTTTTTTTTTTTTTTCGTAGCATTTGCCGTGAACTGAACATTTCATTACGAAATCCTGAATGCCTGCCTCATTGAGATTCGGTTGTCCTTGCTGGAATAAGCTTGAACGTATTAATTCTATTCCTAAAACAAACTTACACAATTTATTAAGTTCCTGAAATAAGCTTCAACACATTAATTCCATTTCTAAAATATGCTTAAAAGTAATCATTTTATTCCTAAAATAAGCTAAATGTATTAATCGAATTCCTAAAATAACCCTAAACGTATTGATTCCATTCCTAAAATAAGCTAAACGTATTAATCGAATTCTTAAAAAAAGATTAAAAGTATTAATTCAATTCCTAAAATACGCTTTACCATCTTAATTCAATTCCTAAAATAAGCTTGAACAGATTAATTCAGTCCCTAAAACAATCTTAAACATATTAATTCAATTCCTAAAATAAGCTGAAAAATATAAATTCAGTTCCATAAATAAGATTAAAATATCGATTCCATTCCTAAAATAAGCTAAGACATATTAATTCAATTCCTAAAATAAGCTTGAACAGATTAATTCAGTCCCTAAAACAAGTTTAAACATATTAATTCAATCCCTAAAATAAACTTGAGCATATCAATTCAATTGTTAAAATAAGCTTAAAAATATCAATCCCATTCCTAAAAAAGCTAAAACATATTAATTCAGTTCCTAAAATAACCTTCAAAATATTAATAATCCAGTGTTTAAAAGTGATTCAATCGGCAGGAGAGCAATATGCAACATACACTGCAACTGATAAACCTCACTCGGATTTATTGACAATTTTGTCACAGTGGAAAGTCTACAATATCGTTGGCGTAAAGATAATCTTAAAGTCATGGCGGTCGAACCAACTGTCAATAGAAGACTGATAGGCTTAGAAAAACACGAGAGAGAGAGAGAGAGAGAGAGAGAGAGAGAGAGAGAGAGAGAGAGAGAGAGAGAGAGAGAGAGAGAGAGAGAGAGAGAGAGAGAGAGAGAGAGAGACCCAACAACGACTCTGCCAATTCTTACAAATTCGATACCGTAATTTCCAAGCCCTTCTGACACACAGAATAAAACAAAACAAAACAAAAAATAAAAACAAAAACAAACGAAAAATTTAAAAATTAGTGCAGGTCTACCGAGCTCAGAGAGAGAGAGAGAGAGAGAGAGAGAGAGAGAGAGAGAGAGAGAGAGAGAGAGAGAGAGCTGTAAATATATATATACAGTATACATTATTATTATTATTATTATTATTATTATTATTATTATTTTATTATTATATGTAGTTTCTTAATAATAATATATATTATATGTAGAGAGAGAGAGAGCTGTAAATATATAATATACATTATTATTATTATTATTATTATTATTATTATTATTATTATTATTATTATTATGAGTTTCTTAATAATAACTTTAGAGAGAGAGAGAGAGAGAGAGAGAGAGAGAGAGAGAGAGAGAGAGAGAGAGAGAGAGAGAGAGAGAGAGAGAGAGCTCCAGCCCACCATACGGTTTCGTGTATCATTATTGTACGTACCACTCGTTCGCTGCCTGACATCAACTCTTTGGACTCCCCAAGGAGGAGGAGGAGGAGGAGGAGGAGGAGGAGGAGGACTCGCCGCTATAAAGCCGCTTCGTACGCGACAGCCAATATCAACTGAGGTCGCACAAGCGGATATTGAGCCGCGTAGGAAGGGGATCAGGCTCACTACTGGCTGACAAATACCTGACGCTGGGTTTGTGTATCTATAAGAATATATATATATATATATATATATATATATATATTATATGTATCTATAAGAATATATATATATATATATATATATATATAAGCATATTATATTCAAGCAAAGTTTGTCGTAGAATATTTAAAAGAGACAGAAAAATTATTAGGGAAAGTTTAGTAATTTATATATATATGCATATATATGTATATAAACACATATTTGCATCCCTCTGTCATACCTGTCAAATGATATGCAAGACTTTACTCATTATAATTATTAAACCTTCCCTTTCATATATTCTACGACAAACCTTACTCGAATACATATATAGAAAAAAACTTCTAAATCATTACGGTAACTGAAACCGCATCTTTGTTTTCATAAAAAAAAAAAAATCGGCTGGTTGAAAAAGAAAAAAAAAATGGCGGAGTGAGAATTCATTCGAAGCCCATAATACGCTTTGTCGCGTCCGCCCGGAAACCGCTCATTATTCTATTTCTCTTCTATTTCCCTTTGCCATTATTTAACTAGCTCTTTGAGACCCAAAGGCTTCCACCATTATACTTCGTTCCATTACTGCTATTGTGACTAAAAGAGAGAGAGAGAGAGAGAGAGAGAGAGAGAGAGAGAGAGAGAGATCCGTCTCGATAAGGAGATGGACTTGTCTGTGGGTGGGCAGTCAAAAACTTTGGGGGTTTTGGAACCGCCGGAGTAAAATGCCAATATCTCTCTACAGCTTAAGTGTGGCTGTGATTGTTCCTGTGCCTAAGGAAAGACGAGAAAATAATTTTCTACAATGAACAAAACCATTTTGCCTGTTATGTATAAAATATTCGCTTAATCGCAATACAGCTTTTCCTTACAATGCCCACCTTGGGCTGTACTTAATCCTGAGCCTAAAGAAAGACGTGAGACAATAATTTTATCTAGTTAGCAAAATTATTTTGCTTATTAGGTATAAAACATTCTTTTAATCTTAATAAAAATGGCCGCCTTAGGCTGTAGTACTTAGTCCAAAGCCTAATAAACAAATAAAAAAAAGTAAAAAAGAAATTTTTTCCCTAATCAACAAAATCATTTTGCACAATTTGTACAAAATATTCACGTAATCGCAATAACAGCTTTTCTTAACAACGCCCACTTTCGTTTCTCTCGTGGTGAAATTGGTAGAGCTCACGGCCCACTATCGAGACCCACGTCCGATACGAGTATGGGGTTTTCCCCAAGATCGGTCCCAGACCGTTTCCCTCTACACTCAGGTGTGTTTCTGTCAGCGTATGAATGTACTTATATACCTGGGTGGTAGTCAACTGTTATGGATCGCAGCTGGGAGGTCGGAAAACTACAGATATATGAAATAAGCACACCTAAGTGAATAGTTCTTCAATATATATATATATATATATATATATATATATATATATATATATATATATATATATGTGTGTGTGTGTGTGTGTGTGTGTGTGTGTGTGTTTTAATTGGGACATGGATATAGTCCCAACTAAAACAACAGGTGCCCAAAATAAATGGTTCACCACACACTTCTCTCTTCTCTCTCTCTCTCTCTCTCTCTCTCTAAATTTTCCCCTCTATTCCACAGCAACGCCACATCCCAATAACGCAGCCTCACGAAATATCCCGACCTGAGACGACATAATCCACCTATGGGGTCTAAGGGGACACCCGAAAATCCCAAGGAGGACCCGAATCTGTCGACACAGTCAGTGTTTACAGAGAGGTGCAACCTGACACCCGGCGATCGTCTCCCCTCGCTCTCAAAGAGCTACGCAGTAACAACCGAGGGGAAACGAGGGCAAGGGTATATGGCAGCAGTTGCAGTGGCAGCTCTGCACTAGTGGAGAGAGAGAGAGAGAGAGAGAGAGAGAGAGAGAGAGATGGTGTGTAAGGAAAGAGAGGTAGGTAGGTAGGAGGTGGGTGGGTGGGTGGGTGAGGTGAGGAGAGGAGAGGTGTGTGAAAGAGAGAGAGAGAGAGAGAGAGAGAGAGAGAGAGAGAGAGAGAGAGAGAGAGAGAGAGATGGTGTGTAAGGAAAGAGAGGTAGGTAGGTAGGTAGGTGAGAGGTAGAGAGAGAGAGAGAGAGAGAGAGAGAGAGAGAGAGAGAGAGAGAGAGAGAGAGAGAGAGAGAGAGCGACTAGGGAAACAGATTTGTTGTTGCACTGATAGAGGTTTTAAATATGCCATTACAAGTAAGCATGATACATGACTTCAGTATGTTATTGGTTGCTCAACATACCTATGAATACCAATAGAAAGGATATGTATAAGAATACATACGCAAAACAAAAATTATACACAAATATATATATAAAATGAGAGAGAGAGAGAGAGAGAGAGAGAGAGAGAGAGAGAGAGAGAGAGAGAGAGAGAGAGAAAGTTAATCGTCACTCTTGTTATCATTCTTCACTCTCTTTAAACACCAGCTTACTTATATCAGAATAGTAAATTTAAATAAGACCAATTTACGCCATTTACCTAACTTCACACTAGCAAACTTGAACACCAATTACCATTTGATATATATTTATATGTATATATACAGCGTATATATATACACATATATATATTAATATATAAAATATATATATATATATATATATATATATATATATATATATATATATTATATAGATATATATATATATATTATATAGATATATATATATACCGTATACATACAGTATTTTTCCACTTAACACCCACTCTCAAACGAATTACGTAAACCTACATTTACCACAATACAAATAAGCCCCACTAAAATAAACAAAAAATTATCGTCAGACACAAGATCCAAAAATATTCTCTCCTCTCCCTTAATAACCAGGACTCAATCGTTACCTCTGAACGAACGCCACGACCGTCACAAACGCCGCAACGCCACTTGTTTGTATATATAAATCGTCCACGTAGTCAGTCTGGTGACAAGTAGTACCCAGCCAAAGCAATGTATACACGCCGACTATCTGGTTTCCTACCTACCTGTCGAAACAGGATCAAATGTCAACGGTCGTTCGTCGGCAATTTCCATGGTAACGCCGCTTAGCGGCGATGAGGAACAAAGACGGAACACGCACATACATACGTACGTACATACATACACATACGCGCACAAACACAAACACACAAGAGCGCACTTTACACTTGCTTGTGATTTTCATTCACAGTCCCCTAACTCAATGCTGAGATGTGAAGTTTCGACTTCACATACACAGGCACAAACGCACACGCACATACATACATACACAAACGCACACAAACACACAAGCGCGAACTTTACACTTGCTTGTAATTTCCATTCACGGTCGCCTAACTCAATGCTGAGATGTGAAGTTTCGACTTCACATACACACGCACAAACGCAGACACTTGCATTCATACACATACAGGCACAAACACAAACACACAAGCGAGCACTTTACACTCGCTTGTAATTTCCATTCACAGTCCCCTGCCTCAATGCTGAGATGTGAAGTTTCGACTTCACATACACACGCACAAACACACACATACATACATACAAACACATACGCGCACATACACGAACACACAAGCGCGCACTGTACACTTGCTTGTAATTTCCATTCACTGTCGCCTACCTCAATGCTGAAGTTTGTAGTTTCGACTTTACTGCAAGTTTGTACAAAGTCAGAAAACACACACACACAAACCTACACATACATACATACACACACATACAAAAACAAACGCGCACTTAACACTTACTTGTAATTTCCATTGCAAACAAAGCATCTGCCATCAAGAGAGATTTCAATGAAATGACAGTATGATGGACCTAGTTTACTGTCATAGAGGAAAGTACAGAAATTACATTTAAATGACCGTATGAGGAACCTGATTTCCTGTCATAGAGGAAAATACAGAAATTACATTTAAATGACTGCATAAAGAACCTGATTTATTGTCATACAGTACAGAAGTTACATTTAAATGACTGTATAAGGAACCTGATTTATTGTAATATAGAAAAGTACAGAAATTACATTTAAATGACTATAAGGAACCTGATTTACTGTCACAGAGGAAAGTACAGAAATCACGATTAAATGGCTGTATAAGGAACCTGATTTACTGCCATAGAGGAAATGACAGAAATTACATTTAAATGACTGTACATGGAACCTGGTTTACTGTCAAAGAGGAAAGTACAGAAATGACAATTAAGTGACAGTAGGAGGAACCTGATTTACTGTCATAAAGTGTCATATATTGCAATTATGTAACGTTAAGATTAGCCTGTTTTACAGTCACAAAGGAAGCATATTCACGATTAAGTCGATGTTTTCGGTGACCAAAACCCCAAACTGGCATTTATAAGTTTCCTGGCATGCTGACTCTAAAATCACTACAGCTGTTGGTCTGAAAATAAACAGCTTTAGGCGCTGGGCAAGACAGGGCATCCACTGCAAGAAAATAAACAGCTTTAGGCGCTGGGCAAGACAGGGCCATCCACAACAAAAATCTCTAATTATCAAAAACTATTTTACAGTGAATACACAACGCACAACATCAGTATATAATAAGGTTTCAAGGCGAAGCGAATTGAGGTGGGAAAGTTTACCATCAAAATTTTAATTTCATGATTAGCTAACTTGTCACATTTGACAACCGGAATGATCGCGACCACGAAGTTGCTGACATCAGTGGCCTCTGGATTTGAACTCCGAAATGCAAAGTTACAATATACGTTGGACCTCAAGCTTTTATTATTTTATTATAATATTATTATTATTATTATTATTATTATTATTATTATTATTATTATTATTATTATTATTATTGTGTAATAAAAAATGTAAAGGTGTTCGAAAGTCTTTGCTCTTGTCTTTTGCAAAGTAATACAATTTACTATATAATTGTTGATTTTTCTTACACAACCTGTTTTTCACGAGATTGTGAATTTCTTCTTCTTCTTCTTCTTCTTCTTCTTCTTCTTCTTCTTCTTCTTCTTCTTATTATTATTATTATTATTATTATTATTATTATTATTATTATTATTACTACTACTTGCTTACACTTGTAAGATGTCTCCTATTTCATTCAGCCTAATTCTTCATTAACAATATGTTTTATTAACAATCAGTCATGCGATTAAAAGTATGCAGAATACAGGTGACTTACAGGACAACAATTATGTAAACGTAAATGTACATATTTAGCGAATTAATAAAGCAACGTCTGAAAGGCAAAAACAGAAAAAAGGGAAGAATAAACATAAAAATGAGCATAAACTTGTTTAACTGATGGCATTAAGGAAACTTGTAATAAATAACTATAGATATAATATATATATATATATATATATATATATATATATATATATATATATATATATATATAATATATATATATATATATATATATATATATACATATATATATATACATATATATATAGAGTATATATATATACATACACATATATATATATATATATATATATATATATATATATATATATATATATATGCATACATACATACATACACATAAACTCCCCTGAGCACAAATAACACTAGAAGGAATAGATCATTAGAATTTGACAAATAACAACAGCCAAACCCTGACATACAAGACAACAACGACAATCATATCATTTACAGACAAATAACCCTACATAAACACTCATAAAAAAATTACAAATACTTTATAATTCACAGAATATACGAACTGTAACAAATCTGAAACAGCTAATGGAGGCGAGTCACAGTCTTTGAATACAAGAATAATGGAACACATAGGTGCTGAGGCACTTTTAAGGCATAATAAACAGTATTTGATGGAGAGAGAGAGAGAGAGAGAGAGAGAGAGAGAGAGAGAGAGAGAGAGAGAGAGAGAGAGAGAGAGAGAGAGTAATTTAATTTGAGCTTGGCAGAGACGCAGAAGCGTGGGTGTGTAAGTTGCGTGAAAGGTGAAAGAGAGAGAGAGAGAGAGAGAGAGAGAGAGAGAGAGAGAGAGAGAGAGAGAGAGAGAGAGAGAGAGATCAAAAAAAGGGAAAGCCAGAGAACTAACTTTAAACCCCCTTATAAAAAAATGAGGGGAAGCAAAAATATCTGACACAAACAACAGAGGTGTTGCATATATGGGAGGCAAGCAGCTGCTACTGCTACTGCTGTTGCGTACTGGGGAACAGAGAGAGAGAGAGAGAGAGAGAGAGAGAGAGAGAGAGAGAGAGAGAGAGAGAGAGAGAAGGGGGGGGAGAGAAAGGGATAGTATAGGTTGGTTCAGAGCAAAACAATTCTAAAGTTGGGGACTGTTCAGGCAACCCTTGAGAGAGCAAGTTTGAAGTGGGCAGGCCACGGACTTTGGTAGTAGGAGGAGGAGGAGGAGGAGGAGGAGGAGGAGGAGGAGGAGGAGGAGGGAGGTGGAGGAGGAGGAGGAAGGGTTGATATGGTAAACTAGTAAAGGCAGACAAGGGGAATATGGGAATACGGGTCTGTTCCTTGCACCTCCAAAAAGAGAGAGAAAAAAGCAAAAACAGAGGAATGGGTTAGAACTTTTCTCAGGAGAAGGTTTTCCCCAGGTTTACCCATCGATACATTCTCGGGAGAAACAAGAATAGTTGTGTGTGTGTGTGTGTGTGTGTGTGTGTGTGTGTGTGTGTGTGTGTGTGTGTGTGTGTGTGTATACAACTTTAAGGTGTCTCTCTCTCTCTCTCTCTCTCTCTCTCTCTCTCTCTCTCTCTCTCTCTCTCTCTCTCTCTCTATATATATACAGTATATACACACATACATACATACATACATATATATATATACATACACACATATATACATACATACATATATATATATATATATATATGTTTAGAATAGAGGGACTGTAAGGATTGCAGGATTGGAATTTGTCTCCACTTCCTCATATATACCCTTAGCATTGACAGTTTCGGTACACACGTTGTTTATAATAATAATAATAATAATAATAATAATAATAATAATAATAATAATAATAATAATAATAATAATAAACGCATAGTTCACGAACAATGGACTAAACTTTTCGAAAAACCTCATCTTGAAAAAAAAAATCCTCAGTACCCTACGACCCCTTAAATAAACTCCATACTTTTCAAAAATTAAAATAAAAAAACCCAAACCTTATAATTAAATCATCAAGATTTCCGACGTACAATTTCAAAGACTTGGCCTTGGAGCTAATGGTCTAAATTCCCCAAAATGGATGAACGGAGGAGAGGTACACATATACACACGAGCCTGGAGGTCCTAATTGATTATTCATAATTCATCCAACTTATCTTAATAAGCCTTCGGGGCAAGGAAGGGATTTCGTGGGCTCGTTAGCAGACGTTCGTCAGCACACGGCCTACGGATTCGTGAAAAGTTATTCGTGACTGCTAACATCACGAAGATGGAAACAACATCGTCAGCTGTAAGCGTTGAAATGACAAATAAGTATTCAGAAGTATTTATTATTGGAATGGACATTACCAGAGCACTCTTTGAAATGACAAATAAATATTTAGAAATATTTTGAAATGAAAAATAAATCTTAAGAAATATTTACAATTGGAATGGACATTACCTGCATCCTTTGAAATGACAAATATTTAGAAATATTTTGAAGTGACATATAAATATTAAGAAATATTTACAATTGGTATGGACATTACCAGTGCGTCCTTTGAAATGACAAATATTTAGAAATATTTTGAAATGAAAAATAAATAATAAGAAATATTTACCACTGGAATGGACATTACCAGCGCATTATTTGAAATGACAAATAAATATTTAGAAATATTTTGAAATGAAAACTAAATAATAAGAAATATTAACAACTGGAATGGACATTACCAGTGTATTCTTTGAAACGACAAATAAATATTAAGAAGTAGTTAAAATTGGAATGCACATTACCAGTGCATTCTTTGAAATGACAAATAAATATTCAGAAATATTTACAACTGGAATGGACATTACCAGTGCATTCTTTGAAATGACAAATAAATATTTACAAGTATTTACAATTGGAATGGACATTAGAAGTGTATTCTTTAAAATGACAAATAATTATTTAGGAAATATTTACAATTGGAATGGACATTACCAATGCATTGTTTGAAATGATAAATAAATATTCAAAAGTATTTACAATTGGAATGGACATTACCAGTGTGTTCTTTGAAATGACAAATAAATAGTAGGAAAAATTACAATTGGAGTGAACATTGCCTGTGCATTCGTTGAAATGACAAATAAACGTTCGGAAATATTTATAATTTAAAAAGTAGCCACGACGTTAGTGGATAACCTCGTATTAGTAACGGGGTCAGCTAATATACATTAAATAATTATTAATAAATCGAATTACGAAGCACAAAGAGCTTTTGTGAGTAGAAATGGGATAATAATGATGATACTGGAGACTATAAAGAACAATGACGTTTCTTGAAGATAAGGATGAATAAGACTCTTTTCCTTGAGTGTAAATCTTGATATATTGTTACGGATTCACTTAAATCCCCGTAGAGCTTAAGGATTTAAATTGCTTCTTTAACAATATATCAAGATTTAAACTTAAGAGAAATGGGTCTTCTTTTATCCTCAAGAACGATACTTGCAACATTATAAAATCGCACAACAAGAGAAGTTTTAGCGAGTAGAGAGACAAAGTCTAAGAAAAAATTAATATTTAAGAGCACAAATAATGATTTCATTTATATAATATCATCTCTGGACTTGGAGACAGGTCCAGATGATGTATTTGGAATTTCGCATCTGGTACGTTACCATGTCGTCATTTTTCATACCCACACACACACACACACACACACACACACACAAACACACACAACACAATTTTGTCTCATAAATTTGCCTCACAACTCAGCTAACTTACAGTACGACAAATACCACTTTTCCTTCTAAGAGACTAAAATCTAAGCATTCCCCAAAACCGAAAACAAAATGACCTTCAATATCGATAAACTATCACTTCAAGATCACACCAATGTAACTTAGCTAATAGCTTGTAGCATGAACAAATACCACTTATCCCTCTCAAGAGACTAATATATCTAAATATTTTCCAAAGCCGAAAAATAAAATAGCCTTCAATTTTGCCAACCTATTTCAAAAGCCACCATTTGCTTCTGAAGGAGACTGAAACCGAGATTAGATGAACAGCATAAAAACACCCTTTGGGCGAACAAGCAACCTGCAAATCCACCTCCCCCCCTAACTCCCAAGCCTCCCCTAGAAATCCGGAATAATAACGCACCCCTCCCCCCGGTCAGAGAGATTTAAAGAACAAACGCCGTCACTTGTGGGGAACAGCCATCAGTGCTGCAGCAGCCGCCATAGAAATGGGGAAGTGACGTCACCTGAACAATGTCCCATTAATGGATTTGTTCATTGAAATGCACAATTAGTATTATCATTATGCAGACGTCCCCCTCCCCCCGTGCATTAAATCCATTTAGGGGATGGGGGAGAGGGGGGAGACTCGAAAGGGGGTTCCCCTAAATTTCTACCAATCCTGAAAATCCTCAAAGCGGTGTTTACGTCAAATAAGACAATTCTCAATCGTTTCCTTCATTATTCTTTAGTCGTCTATTCGTCTATTGCCAATCACGATATCCTCTTTTTACTTTAATTATTCTTTCGTCTTCTATTCGTCTATTTCCAATCACGCAATCCTCTTTTCCTTTAATTATTCTTCCACCTTTTATTCGTTTATTTCCGATCACTTATCGATATTTCCATCTTCCGAAATATATATCAGATAACCAATACCCAACGTTCTAATATAAGATGGTCCTAACTTCCACACACAATTACTGCAGATAAAATAAATTATATTAAAAACATATTATAAGAGGATGTATAATTAACATACCTCTTCAAAAAAAAAATAAATAAATAAAGTAAAAGCGGTATTCCAGCAAACCGCTCGCCCTTCCCTGGGCTGTGTGTGTGTGTGTGACGGTACGTACACCTTTTCCTGCTGTGTGTGTGACGGTACGTACACCTCTCCCTGGGCTGTGTGTGACGGTACGTACACCTTTCCCTGGGCTGCGTGTAACGGTACGTACACCTTTCCCTGGGTGTGTCTGATGGTGCGTACACCTTTCCCTGGGTTGTGTGTGGCGGTACGTGCACCTTTCCCTCGGCTGTGTGTGTGACGGTATGTACACCTTTCCCTGGGCTGTGTGACGGTATGTACACTTTTCCATGGGCTGTGTGTGACGGTACGCACACCTTTTCCTTGGTTGTGTGTGACGGTATGTACACCTTTTCCTTGGCTATACGACGGTACGTACACCTTGACATGGGCTGTGTGTGTGACGGTCCGTACACCTTTCCCTTGGCTGTGTGTGATGGTATGTACACCTTATCCTTGGCTGTGCGACGGTACATGCACCTTTCCCTTGTCTGTGTGTGACGGTACGTACCCCTTTCCTTTGGCTGTGTGACGGTACGTGCACCGTTCCTCGGGCTGTGTGTGACGGTATGTACACCTTTCCCTGGGCTGTATGACGGAATAAAGCTTCCATTTTAAGAGGGGAGGCTTAATTAGACACAAACCAAGGAAATGAGAGAGGATGAAGCTTATCGCTTCCCATTACCCTGAAATAAATTATGAGTCCAATTTCCATTAGGAAGCTATATTCTGAGAGAGAGAGAGAGAGAGAGAGAGAGAGAGAGAGAGAGAGAGAGAGAGAGAGAGAGAGAGAGAGGAAAGGTTTCATCCCTGTGAGGTGAAGATCACATCATCGATGACCTATACTTTGGATATTTTTATTTTCTTTTATTATAAGATATGATAATGTATATTTTTTTCTCTCTTCTCACTCTCCCTCTCCGCCACTTGTGGCCCACAACAGTCAACTCATTACCACGTACAATTATAACTTCCGGGGTCAATTGATGCACACTTAGTTTAATGGAAACGAGGTAATATCGTCCAAAAAACGGGCTCAGTTAAAAGCTAACGAGCAGAGAGAGAGAGAGAGAGAGAGAGAGAGAGAGAGAGAGAGAGAGAGAGAGAGAGAGAGAGAGACTCGTCTCAGTCCACAACTTTTTTTTATTCAATACCAGAGAGCGAGACACAGAAGAAGAAGAAGAAGAAGAAGAAGAAGAAGAAGAGAGAGAGAGAGAGAGAGAGAGAGAGAGAGAGAGAGAGAGAGAGACTCGTCTAGGTCCACAACTTTTCTGATTCAATGTCAGAGAGCGAGACAGAGAGAAAGAAGAAGAATAAGAATAAGAAGAAGAAGAAGAAGAGGAGAGAGAGAGAGAGAGAGAGAGAGAGAGAGAGAGAGAGAGAGAGAGAGAGAGAGAGACCTCACGACGTGCAGCACTGTAGTCACTATCAAATTTCCTCCAAAATAATATATTCACCAGCCGAACGACCAGCGCGCGCGACGCCACAACTTTGTACCGCTAAATTAGTCCGACGGGGGTCGAGAATCGAACTTGGCCGAGGATGTTACTTTGGGGCCGAGCTTAGTAAGTTGGCTGAGCCGCTCATATTAAAACTTTCGTCTGAAAACCGCCGGAATTAACTTATGATAATAATCCTGTGTACAAGGGAGCTCTAAATTGTGTAGGCAGTAGTGCTTAGGCGTTCACCTCCATTATAAGAAGAAGAAGAAGAAGAAGAAGAAAGAAGAAGAAGAAGAAGAAGAAGGGTTAGAGAGAGAGAGAGAGAGAGAGAGAGTTCAGTCCATAACTTTTCTGATTCAATGTCCGAGAGCGCGACAGAGAGACAGAAGAAGGAGAGAGAGAGAGAGAGAGAGAGAGAGAGAGAGAGAGAGAGAGAGAGAGAGAGAGAGAGAGAGAGAGAGAGAGAGAGAGCGAGAGAGAGAGAGAGAGAGACTGGTCTCAGTCCACAACTTTTCTGAATCAATGTCAGAGAGCGCGACAGAGACAGAGAGAGAGAGAGAGAGAGAGAGAGAGAGAGAGAGAGAGAGAGAGAGAGAGAGAGAGAGAGAGAGAGAGAGAGAAATTAAAATAAGAGATACACAAGAGCACTAATTAACTTTTGGTGGTTTGAAGTCTATCTTCACTAAACTGAACTGGTAATAGTTCAGAGTACCGACTTTCTATTTATTTCTTACAAACATTACACTATATACTCCTGCTGATTAAGCATAATCTGAACATCTCTAATCCTCAGGAATCTCTTCTATCCAATCGATCTTCTACCCACAATTGCACACAATTATAATCCCTTCCTTTATTCCTTTTCCATCCGTTATACTGCTAAGCTTCTATGGTACACCCCGACAGCAATCACAGACCCACTGCACACAAGACTTTCATTTAGATTTCCCCAGAGAGGAAAGTACTGTTGCTGTTGCTTCTACTCCAAAAGCCCAGAGCCCTGGGCTGATCCACAATTTTTTAGAGAGAGAGAGAGAGAGAGAGAGAGAGAGAGAGAGAGAGAGAGAGAGAGAGAGAGAGAGAGAGAGAACGTGTGCAGGTAGTACAAAAAGTTCCTCTTCTCTCGTAATGTTTTTCGTATAGATAAAAATTGGTTGTATCGGCCTATGCTAGATGGTTATCCAAAAAAGAGATTTGGTCGGAAAAGAAAGTTTTAATATTTAAAATCAACCTTTTCAGAAGTATTATTATTCATAATGACATGAATACATGCAAGTATCAGAGAGAGAGAGAGAGAGAGAGAGAGAGAGAGAGAGAGAGAGAGAGAGAGAGAGAGAGAGAGAGAGAGAGAGAGAGAGAGAGGAGGGTTTGAGGTGATATCTGGCAACAGTCTGAAATAATATATATAAAAAAATAAAGTAAAATTATTCTAATGTAGAAAGTATTAAAGCGACCAAAAGACGACAGACAGATACATCAAGAGCCCAGGAGACAAACAGGATGCTGCAGCCGAGGATAAACTGCTGAAAAGGGGGTAAGGGGGCGAGAGCCCCCTTTGAAAAAAAATATCCTATCCACACCCCTGTAAAACCTTCAGGCATTTTGAATCAAGCATGTTATGTTCCAATCAGACTATCACCTACCACTTCAAACCCTATTTCCCCTTTTCTGACCTCTCTCTCTCTCTCTCTCTCTCTCTCTCTGGTCATCTTGCTCCAGGCAAAGACAGCCTTTTATCTTTGCTTTCCTCTTCCCTTCGTATCATCCCCAAAATCATTCTCTCTCTCTCTCTCTCTCTCTCTCTCTCTCTCTCTCTCTCTCTCTCTCTCTCTGTTTTATTTTTCTTCTTTCATCGCTTGCCCTTCCTTCGTTTGGGTTATATACCATTTTCCTTCTTTTTGCTTCTTCGTTATTTTTATCTTCTCTCTCTCTCTTTTCCCAACACCCATTTTCCACTATCTCCCCCTCCAACACGGGTCTTTTCCCCCTCTCTCAATTCAATTTTCACCAACTATAACTTCCATCATTCTTTAGACTCCATCCATTCGTCCCCTCCCCTTGGACCCCCTTTACCCCTCCCCTCCCTTTATTCACCCCTATGTACCCCCTCCCCCTTTTCATCCACCTCTTCCTTCCCCCTTCACCCCAAAAGCTCACACCAACCCCAGAACCTGTTTCTTCATCCATAGACACCTGACTATTCCACCCTCTCCTCTCCTCTCCTCCCCCTCCCCCCCGAAGCATCCTACAAGGCATTCCCCTATACCCCTACCCTTCTTCACCCCTATGCATCCCCTTCCCAGATCCATTCACCCCTCCTCCCAAACATATAACCCCAGAACCTATTTCTTCATCCTTTGACACCTGACTATTCCACCCCCTTCCCCTCCTCCCCTTCCCTTCGCAGCAGCATCCTATAAGCTCCCCCTTCCCCTTTCCCAAATTCCCCTCCCTCCCACAGCATCATCATCCCGCTACAACGTCCTCGCCAGGGGGATGACAGGGGACAGGCTCCCTCTCGTTAACATCATTTTGTCACTATAGCAAACATCCCGTCGATCATAAGCGTTCTCCCCCAACCCGTCCCCCCACCCCAGTCCTGTCAGCCGGAGGTCGAAGCTTCGACTTATAAATTATGACGTGTAAGGAAGAAGAAGAAGAAGAAGAAGAAGAAGAAGAAGAGGAAGAAGAAGAAGAAGATCGTATTTTGCACAGGATGTCGAGCAGTGCTACTGAATTTAACGTGTTGGTTTCTCACGGAGTTTTTACACGCATGCGCAACTCGATGCTGAATTAAATACAGTGACTTGACATCACATGTATACGTGACAGTTGTTGTTTTTATATATTCTGCCTGGTATATACATTCATACATATACGCATACATAACTATGCGTTAGTATATATTGGAGTTCCATGTATGCGCCACTCGATGTTGAATTAAATCCAGTTAGTTAAACTCACATATATCATGATAATTACCGTACTGTATCTATGCATTCTCCCTTTATATCCATACAAATATATATATATAATATATATATATGCACATATATATACAAAGATGATTTTCACTAAATTTCCTAAGACTGAAAATCTTCGTCGATTTCATCCTAACATATACAACTGTACTGCCTGCATATGCATGCATGCATTCACTTCACCTGCATAAACTTCATGCATAAATGCATATGACCGTACGTGTATATTCATTGCCAAATTCCATGCAAGCTAAATAACGCATACATAAATTAACAGTACACTACAATGCAGGTAGTACATAGTATATTATTTATTGATGAAATCATACGTACAGTTCTTTATTATTCACATGATGAGACTAAAAATTCCTTGAGTTCTCTTTTAACTATATGTTGGAAAGTCTTTATAGGTACATTTGTAGTTTTCTGTAAAAGAAAACTATTTTGTCCGTCCGCACTCTTTCTGTCCGCCCTCAGATCTTAAAAACTACTGAGGCTAGAGGGCTGCAAATTGGTATGTTGATCATCCACCCTCCAATCATCGAACATACCAAATTGCAGCCCTCTAGCCTCGATAGTTTTTAATTTATTTAAGGTTAAAGTTAGCCATAATCGTGCTTCTGGCAACGATACAGGACAGGCCACCACTGGCCCGTCGTTAAAGCTTCATCGGCCGCGGCTTGTACAGCATTATACCGACACCACTGAAAGATAGGTCTATTTTTGGTGGCCTTGATTATGTGCTGTAGCGGCTGTACAGAAAACTCGATTGCCCCGAAGTTTCTTCGGCGCATTTTTTACTTGTTTGGTTATTAACCCAGGTATGACTTTTCGAATTCGTACCCAATACTGAAATGGAAGCTTTTCATTGGTTGCAGTTAAGCCAAACTGCCCTGGGCCGTCAAGATAATGTTAAGATTTATTTTCCCCTCCTTGCACGTATGAATTATGTAAAGAATTAAGACGAGCATTTAAATGTTAGTTAACTAGCCAGTGAACTGGAACTTCAAAAGTTCGAGCAAAGATGCAATGTATTACTATCCTAATACAATTCTCCTTGAATTTTAATCATCGAATTACATTTTTATCTATTTATTATTCTTTCTTTTTTTCTTTTTAAATATGTAACCTCTTATTTCTATATTTTCCTTTACATCCTGTTATTTCTATCTGATGAACATCATATTCTCTGGAAACTTGAATTTCAAGTTAATGGCTAATAATAATAATAATAATAATAATAATAATAATAATAATAATAATAATAATAATAATAATAATAATAATAATAATAATAGCGAACGACTTCCATTTATGCGGAGACTACTCCTTCACCATATGAATTAACGTCTTTTATAAATTCACTCACAAAACGTACATTTCCAGCACTTCATAAAACTACAACTTAATTCCCCCTTCCGATGACGCACTCGAAAGCAATCCGGGTATCTCAGGTAATGGCGCTAATGACCTACCTGGGCGGTCGGGCAGGCAGCGGGATGTTTGGGCAACAAGTTAGCCCACTAATGAGCGGGAGAAGGGCCGAGTTAATGCTTTCATAATTTGTTGTCCACACACCTTTGCCTCTCCCGACTAATCCAAAACAAACATGGCCAAATGAGTCTTTCAATAGACACGCTGTTGTCTATGGCCCCAGAGTCAACAGGGTGAGAGAGAGAGAGAGAGAGAGAGAGAGAGAGAGAGAGAGAGAGAGAGAGAGAGAGAGAGAGAGAGGTGGTTTGCTCCCTGGCATTATCGTGGCAATAATGCTCCCCTAATAACAGCGCGACGCGACGCGACGCGACCTCTCTCTCTCTCTCTCTCTCTCTCATGGCACTTTTGACCTAGGAGAAATCTCTCTCTCTCTCTCTCTCTCTCTCTCTCTCTCTCTCTCTCTCTCTCATAAATAGACTACGCTATTCAGAAAAGTTACGTCTTCCAAAGCAAGCGTCTAATTCCATGGAAATCTCTCTCTCTCTCTCTCTCTCTCTCTCTCTCTCTCTCTCTCTCTCTCTCTCTCTCTCTCGGTTTTCTTTGCTGAAGGAGCGGCGAGATTTTGCTCCCTCCCAAAAGAGAAAATGAAAAGTAAATAAGCCGGGTCCTTCAGTAATGAAAGACTCCACAGTTAAGCTAAGAACAGTTGTTTATCTACGACCCAGGGCTGAAATGAGCTCCTGCCTGGAATACATAAGAATAAAAAAAAAATAGTCAAAATGCAAAGAAGCAAGGGGAATATAAGTAGGCCTATGAATAGTTTTGGCCCTTTGGGAGAGGATTTTCATCATTAACTGTCTTCTTTTTTTCTTCTATTTTTTTTCTCCTGCTTCTTCTTCGGAAAATTCTGTAGGTCGAAGAAGCATGGACCTTAATTAAGAAACGTCTAAACATGGCGACTGTATATTTCAAGTCTTGAAGAGTGCCTGGCTCTCCGCATCCCCCCCTCCCCGAATCCTTTCTCTCTCTCTCTCTCTCTCTCTCCCTCTCTCTCTATTTATGCCGAGTTCTAATTACTAAAGATCAAGAGTGATGCTATTTCCTGCCCTTGAATTGGAGGAGGAAGAGGAGGAGGAGGAGGAGGAGGAGGAGGAGGAGGAGGAGGAGGAGGAGGAGGAGGAGGAGGAGGAGGAGGAGGAGGAGGAGGGCTCTCTCAGCCTCCCTCCCCCCGACTCTCCTGCAGAAGAGCGTCGAGAGGGAGGTAATGACGAGAAGGGAGTCACGATGCTCGTCGGAGTTTTGGAGCTTAACATCTGCCCCTCGAGCACGTCTCGAGGACCAGCCAGCAGAAGGACCAGCAGGATGAGGAGGAGGAGGAGCACCCACTACCAGCAGACGCAGCAGAAGCAGAAGCAGGAACAGCGGAGGGGAAACGAAGTGATGACAAGAGGGGTGTAAAAAAAAAAAAAAAAAGTATATGATGAACCATCATGAAATGGAGAGCAAAATCTGCGTAAGGAGACCAGGAAGAGACGAGAAGGATAATGTTTTTTTTTTCATCTTTGAAAATGGAAAAAATGAAAAGAAAAACACCAAAATTAAAAAAAAAATAGTTTTTTTTTTCTTAAGCCTAACCTTCTCAGCAACTTCCGCATATTCAGTTCGATTTAATGTCGATGAAATGACAAGACTCAAGAAGGAAAAATTGGAGTAGGAGTTGACCCCAACGGGAGCGATGCCCCCAACTCCTAGTGGACAAAACTCATGAGGCAAGGAGAACAGAAGGAGAAAACGAATTCCAAATCTCAGCAGTAAAAGAATGAAGCAAACACCGAGCAGAGCATCATGTCCACTAATCACATCCTAGAAGCTAGTCATTACAACCGCCACCAACAAAGACATAACGAATGTAACGATTGTGATTTCATAACATCCGAGATTCGATGGATCATATTTATAAATTCGAGTCAATTCCAGGATAAAAAACCAAACTCACATTACAAATTAGAAAGTTACTTCAAGAATAGAATAGAAAAGAATATGGAATTTAGGCCAAAGGCCAAGCACTGGGACCTGTGAGGTCATTCAGCGCTGAAAGGGAACCTGATAGTAAGAAGGGTTTAAAGGTGCAACAGGAGGAAACCCTCGCAGTTGCACAAGGAAACAATTGTTAGAGAGGGTGGAGAGTCAGGTGGAAGAAATAGAATATGAACGGAGGTACAGTAAAAGAAATGAGAGAGGTTGCAGCTAGGGCCCGAAGGGACGCTGCAAAGACCCTAAGGTAGCCTAATGCCTACAGTGCAGTTGCTTCAAGAAAGCTTCGAGAAAAAGGGACAAAATCATAATTAGGCGGAAAATAATGTTACAGAAAACTATTTTCTGATCTAGATAAGGCTTTAACAAAGCAAGATAAAATCATAAATACACAAGACACAGGGAACACTACCATACAGTGACATACCCACACTCTCACTGTAAAAGCAAAACTAAAAGAACATTTTATATTTTTATAAGAAAACAAACACAAAAAAATAATATTATAAAAAATTATTTTCTGACCTAGATAACGCTTTAACAAAGCAAGATAAAATCACAAATGGGCAAGACACACGGAACACTATCATACAATGACATACCCACACTCTCACTGTAAGAGCAAAACCAAAAGAACATTTTATATTTTTATAAGACAACAAACACACAAAACAATGTCATGTAAAATTATTTTCTGACCTAGATAACGTTTCAACAAAGCAAGAGAAAATCATAATCAGACAAGACACAGGGAACAATACCATACAACAACAAGGCCTGTAAGTGGGTCCAGGACATACCTAAACTCTCACTGTGACTGCAAAACCGAAGACCATTTTAGTTTTCCATAAATCGACAGAAACAAGACGATGATGTGACGTCTTCCTCTCCCAGCGTCTTCCGTTAATTAAGACACGCTCCTTCCTCGTCTTCCGTCGTAACTGCTACGAAAAACCTCTTATAAAATCAAATCGGATTAATTAAGGAAGCATTGATTTCTTAAGTGGCCTCTCGGAGGTAGAAGGAGGAGGAGTTGTTAGGAAGGAGGAGATGCCTCAGTTTCTCGTGTGTGTGTGTGTGTGTGTGTGTGTGTGTGTGTGTGTGTGTGTGTGTGTGTGTGTGTGTTCTCGATAAAAAAAAAGGGGGTCATTAGGGGCTAATTAAAAGTTCCATCAGCATCTAAAGATTCCCTCCTTAATTTGCATGTGTCTTCTCCTTCTCCTTCTTCTTCTTCGTCTTCTTCTCGTACTATCCTTCTGGATGAAGAAGGGTGTCCTACTCTTCATATCCTTCAGAATAAAGGATGTCCTTCTCCTAGTATCCTGAAGGATGAAGAAGGGTGTCCTATGCTTCATATCCTCAAGAATAAAGAAGGATGTCCTTCTCCTAGTATCCTGAAGGATAAAGAGGTGTCCTACTCATCATATCCTTCAGGATAGAAAGTAATGTTGTCGAGAAAGAATATTGTCATCATCAGTTTGTATTACATGAAAGGATCGGATCTTTGAATTATTATTATTATTATTATTATTATTATTATTATAAGAAGGTAGTAGATTCTCTCTTAAACATGTTATAAAGGTGTACCATCTATAACAACGAAACAAAGATCACTTCCTTAAAGAAAAAAATGCAAATAAAAACACGTACCAACAAATAACTTTAAAAAGAAGTAAAAAATGAAAACTTCGACGCAATCGAGTTTTCTGTACAGCTATCAAGGCAACCGAAAACAGATCTATATTTCCGTGGTTTCGGTATGATGCTGTATGAGCCGCGGCCCACGAAACTTTAACCACGGCCTGGTGGTGGCCTGTCCTATATCGTTGCCAGACGCACGATTATGGGTAACTTTAACCTTCAATAAAATAAAAACTACTGAGGGGGCTAGATGGCTGCAATTTGGTATGTTTGATGTTTCAAAGGTGGATGGTCATCATACCAATTTGCAACCCTCTAGCCTAAGTAGTTTTTAAGATCTGAGGGCGGACAAAAAAAAGTGCGGACGGAATAAAGTGCGGACGGACAGACAAAGCCAGCACAATAGTTTTCTTTCACAGAAAACTAAAAAACTGTAAAAAGATGAAATGCCTGTTTTTTAGTTTTGTTTTTGTTGACTGCAAAAAAAAAAAAAAATAAAAAATAAAAGGTAAACATTTGCATCTAATTACGAGACCACAAACAGGGAAAACAAACGCTCGCGTATCGTCGTGCTTCATTCCACGAGATAAATGAGGCACTTACTCTCATATTCTGTGTGTACACATCATGAGGCAGAGGCACCACCAGCAACAGCACCCAGCAAGTGAGAGAGAGAGAGAGAGAGAGAGAGAGAGAGAGAGAGAGAGAGAGAGAGAGAGAGAGAGAGAGAGAGAGAGAGAGAGAGAGAGAGATGAACCACACTCCTGACAAACCAGGCAGAGGGATGAGCCCCAGTATGTGAGAGAGAGAGAGATATGATCCAGAGAGAGAGAGAGAGAGAGAGAGAGAGAGAGAGAGAGAGAGAGAGAGAGAGAGATGAACCACACTCCTGGGAAACCAGGCAGAAGGATGAGCCACAGTAAAAAGGAGTGAGAGAGATATGTGAGAGAGAGAGAGAGAGAGAGAGAGAGAGAGAGAGAGAGAGAGAGAGAGAGAGATGCAGCATAACACGAGAGAGAGCGAGAGAGAGAGACTCGTCTCAATCAACAATTTTTCTTACTCAGTGTCAGAAACTGAGAGAGAGAGAGAGAGAGAGAGAGAGAGAGAGAGAGAGAGAGAGAGAGAGAGAGAGAAACTAGTGTATATTCCCCTAAACATCACATGCACACAACATCTCCTCCCTCTAAGAGTCATATATCGCTTGGATTGCTCCCAAAACAAGGAGCTATGAAAGGGGAATTACAACTCTGTCCACACTGCCATGAAAGTGTTCAAGTACGACCCTTTATAATATATATAAAATGACTCCCGCTTTAAAGTACGGCCTTATATATTTATTATATATATATATATATATATATATATATATATATATATATATATATATATATATATATATATATATATATATATATATAACGACACCCTATCCTTTGACTTCAGCTTCAATTAGAGCGCTCGAGCACGCTCTTGTGTTTCCTTTCAGGAAGAAACTTCATTTGGAAGTGACCCCCGTACCCTAGTCCACATTCCATCCCCCCAATCCCTCCTCTTCCTCCTCCTCCTCCTCCTCCTCCTCCTCCTCCTCCTCCTCTCCCCGCCCTCTATGTTGCACAAATGGTCCTCTTGACCGAAATATTGACCTTACTGTAGGCATGATTAGTGGTTGTTTTAAATGAACTCTGGGAAATGACAATTTGGTGGATTACTGTCAAAGGACTTCAGACACTATCTCAAAGCTGTAACCAACATCTTGTTCAGGGGGTTTAATAATAAGAGAAATTATTATTATTATTATTATTATTATTATTATTATTATTATTATTATTATTATTATTATTATTATTATTATTATTATAGCATATGGAATCTAAATCATCTCGTCTTACTGAAGCCTAATACGAGTAATATGAATATATAATGTATATACACAGTGAAGGTGTCTCACCATTTTGTCATTACCTATATACTGTATATAAATGGGAATGTAACTAAACCTGCATATATGTGTGTGTGTGTGGAGAGAGAAAGAGAGAGAGAGAGAGAGAGAGAGAGAGAGAGAGAGAGAGAGAGAGAGAGAGAGAGAGAGAGAGAGAGAGAAATACGATCAAACGTGACTTTCAGTGACGAGGAATACGCAGAGGCGGGTAAGGTGAGTGGCATATGGGAGAAAGTAGGCTTATAAAAAAAAAAAGGGTACAGGTGACAGGGAAATGCCATAAGGATGGAGGCCTTTGGGGAAGAGAGAGGAGGGGGAAGGGGAAGGGGGGGCGGGAGGGGAGTCGAACGCCAAGTGACAGAACAGA
>NC_089762.1:40940890-40945890 GCF_040412425.1 Macrobrachium rosenbergii | reverse complement strand
TTATTATCAACTAAAAAAAAAAAATTCCCCTTCGGATAACATATACGAAAATATATTATTTCCGAGGTAGAGCGAATCCGGTATTAAAGGATATTTGTAACTTAATGCTTGTATATGAATCACGGTGATGTGAAAAATTAATTCATATATATATATATATATATATATATATATATATATATATATATATATATATATATATATATATATATATGTATATGAATCACGGTGATGTGAAAAATTAATTCATATATATATATAAATATATATATATATATATATATATATATATATATATATATATAATATATTTATGTGTGTCTGTGTGTATATATATATATATATATATATATATATATATATATATATATATATATATATATATACAAACACACACACACACATACATATATATACAAACACACACACACACACACACACACACACATATATATATATATATATATATATATATATATATATATATATATATATATAGACATATTCATCGACCATTACCATCTATACGTCCCTAACCACCACCAGTCACCATCCAGCCAACCAGTCAGACCAGTCGCTGAGTGGTCGCAAAACGGTCGCTGCAGCCTGAACGAACCGCCCACCCCCAACCCCTCCCCGCTCTCGAAGTACCTCCATAGATTAAACTAATAATGGATTCCATTATAACTCCTTTATTACTACTATAAACCAAGGTAAAACGATTACAGGAAGGGGAAATTGCTTTAGTCTTGCCAATAAGGGAGGGGAGAGACTTCCTCACCCCTGCCCCCCCTTTACGGAAATGAAGCAACGTTTCTCTAACTATTCACGAACGCTCGTGTCGAAACAGTTAAAACGTTTGTTGCGAGAGAATGATGTTATGCGCATGCGTAAACGGTTTATACCATACACAATTATAATTTCTTTCTAAGCCATCCGCCTTCATCACCTTAAACTTGAGTAGTCCAGAATGTTACCCTTACAATTTTCAACAAGAATTTATGGGGGTGACGTCGCTAGCCCCACATCCTGTTTAATGGAGGGTCATGGAGATTATGTTCCAATGGGCTATCACCTGGTGGACTAGTGGTACAACTACAATGTTCCTGCTGTAAGCAATGAATACATCTAATAGAAACTATGTAACCCTAAGTGTGCGTCCACATTAAAGTAAAACATGTTATAAACACACGTCAACAACTTGTCAACTTATCGCACACATATTATAAACAAGTTGAAAATAAGCTAACAACTGTAGGTGGCGAACGAGCCTTTGGCAAATGCCGGATAACCATATGAAGCACTGCTGAGAACCACCTTAAGTTGCTAACTTGCATTGAACATGTTTGTGAATTGTGTGCAACAAGTTGCCAACATGTTTCTGACATGGAAGTTGCCAACATGTTTACAACATGGAAGTTGCCAACATGTTTAAGACATGGAAGTTGCCGACATGTTTAAGATATGGCAGTTGTCAACATGTTTAAGACATGGAAGTTGCCAACATGTTTAAGACATGGAAGTTGCCGACATGTTTAAGACATGGACGTAAACTGGTCTCATTCATAAACTTAATTCCGAACTCACTTGATGACCAGTGGTAGGTAAGCGCCATTCCCGAGAATAAGGGTTCTGACCTCACGCCCCATCAGCCGCTCCCCTCCCCACCCCCACCAAAGGGTTAATCGAGGTCACTCCCTTGATCAAGATAACTTGGCGGGGCAAAGCGTCTCACCGGACGTAATTTAAAAAGCTCGCGGAAACTCGCGAAACTTTGGTTCCCTGGCGGCGCTGGTGGACGTTAGTTTGCCCCGTACTAAATCTGATTTACTGTACTCTAAGGACGATAACAAATGTCATTCGTGTCTGAGAGTCGAGCCGACTGCTTTGTTTTCCTTGTGTGTGTGTGTGTGTGTGTGTGTGTGTGTGTGTGTGTGTGTGTGTGTGTGTGTGTGTGTGTGTGTGTGGGATCTGTCTCTGAATAGCGAAAGGAACCACAAAATTTAGTATCGTAAAGTTATACTCTCAATGATTTTTAAATAGCAAGGAGAGCTACAAATGGCATCGTCAAGTTATACTGTCATTGTTTTCCAAGTAGCTAAGAGAACCACAACTTATATCGCAAAATTATACTCTCAATGATTTCTAACTAGCAAAGAGAAACACAAATAGTATCGTAAAATTATTCTCTTATTCTAAATAGCAAGGAGAACCTCACAAACAGTACCATAAAATTGTTCTCTTATTCTAAATAGCAAAGAGAACCTCACAAATATTAACGTGAATTTATGCCCCGAATGATAAAAATTAAGCAGGTGAGATATCAATTTTCAGCTTATATTCACGTGGCTTATCAAGCAGAGAACAAACTAGTCCGTCTATTAAAATCTAGTAAGAGGGGTTTATTTTCGCTTCAGAAAACCGAAGTTCTTAATAATCTGAATGGGACAAGTATCTCTCTCATTAATTTAAAAATAAATACATTACCTAGAAGATAACAATAAGCAATAAAAACTGAAATATCGTAATCGTGGGTGGGGGTGGGGTGGGGGAGAGGATTAGTGTAAGGGGGGGGGGAGGACGCAACAGCACGGATTGGAGACCAACAAAAAAAAAAAAACTTGACACAATAAAATCTACGTCCTCACCTCAGAGAAGATCAGTGTCTTCGAAAAACAACCCTTGATAAGAAAAATAAAAAAAAAATGGTTAGAAAAAATATAAATAAAAAGGTTTATGACAGAGAGGTGACATTTGCATAAACCTTCCCCCAACTGTGTGTAAACATTTTTCATAAACTTTGGAGACCTTCCGTTCGTGCGCGAATTCCACTCCAACATTTGCAAGTTACAGCAGGAATTTATAAGTAAATATTCCTCTCGAACAAGAATGAAATTTTGATAGGTTTTTTCCTTTTTTTTTTACAGCATATGGGAGGAAGTCAGAGAGACAGAGAATGACCTCTCTCTCTCTCTCTCTCTCTCTCTCTCTCTCTCTCTCTCTCTCTCTCTCTCTCTCAGGGTCATCAAATAAGTTCCTGATATTCAGTTTTCTTTAAATATTGGGAGGTAACGGGAGAGTCTCTCTCTCTCTCTCTCTCTCTCTCTCTCTCTCTCTCTCTTAATCTCACTGCACTATTAGAGAGTCATCAAATCAGTTGTTGATATTCAACTTTCTTTAGAAATTATAAATGGAATCCTACCTTCAATATGACAGAAGGGACTTGTTGCCTTCTAAAAAAAAAAAAAATTAGGTCTGGCCTAGAATACTCCTGCTAAATTCCCCTTGGGCACATGTCCACAAAATAAAAAGATTAACCTACGAATTAAAAAAAAATATCCCACAAAAAAAAAAAACAACGTTACAAAGCTTTCTCTCCATTACAAATTCATCCAAATTCCCACCCAACAGATTTCACAGCCTTTCGCAATTTCACAGAAAAGTCAAAGGTGAGACGAGAACTCTATAGAAGCACACAGAGGAAGGCAAATAAAAGTGTATCCCCTTCACCCTGACAGAAATTGCTCATTCGACCACATTCCAACTATTTTTTTTTTTTCAGCTTTTATTTTTTTTTTTTAACCTGAGACACTAGCATCAATACTGTGACTTCCTTTCTTCTTTCTTTCTTTTAATCTTCAGTTGAGAATCCTCATGGACGGAGTCAAACAGACTGCAAATCCATGAGAGCTTAGGAATTTATTTCTGGTGATAGAAATTCATTTCTCGCTATAATGTGGTTCGGATTCCAGAATAAGCTGTAGGTCCCTTTGCTAAGTAACCAATTGGTTCTTAGCCACGTAAAATAAGTCTAATCCTTCGGGCCAGCCCTAGGAGAGCTGTTAATCAGCTCAGTGGTCTGGTAAAACTAAGCTATACTTAACTTTTTTGCAAAGGGAAATCAACTTGAAGAGAGAGTCAGACAAGTCACTGGAAAAGGTGACAAGGATGATAAATAAATAAATATGAAGGAATAGGAAACATGACTGATATGTATATATACACATGAAATTCAGGAGACGTCAGCTGAGAGCAGGAATGAATGAATTTATTCCTCTTCTGACAGTAAGAAATATATTTTTAATTACGACGATGTATTTACTGTCAAGCACTACATCAGATGTATGTATTCCAGGTCAATATAGCATGATTTCGTACTTGATGTTCTGTAATCATTGTCATAAATACAAAATCGTGGCGTGCTGTAATCCAGTCCAACAAATGACCATAATAGAGAAAGAAGCCAAATATTACGGTATTTACATTTGAAACAACCCTGATAATGTTCAGGTAAGGAGCTGCTAATCTAACTGACATTTCATAATACTGAATCGACGCTTAAAATAAAACTGAACACAGTTCTTAGTATCCTACTGATAATCGAAGTGAAATAAACAATGTAAACATAATCCTGTACTAAAACTGAAGACGATGGAGAAACATAAAAAATTCCGTGTGGTAAGGTTGAAAAATAAATAAACAATATGAAATCTAGCCGCGTAAATCACGCCCTCCGTGTACCTGTAATAAATCAAGCCTTGTTCCAAAAGTGGCCCAAAAAGTCGTTTGGCCCCCCTTCATCAAATGAGAACCTCTTCCCCTCATTTATCAAATGAGAGCCTCTTTTCCCTCCTTTATCAAATAAGAGCCCCTTTCCCTCCTTTATCAAATGAGAGCCACTTTTCCCTCTTTTATCAAATAAGAGCCTCTTTCCCTCCTTTATTAAATGACAGCCTCTTTCCCTCCTTTATCAAACGAGAGCCTCTTTCCCCCTTTATCAAATAAGCGCTTCTTTCCCCTTCTTTATCAAATGAGAGCCTCTTTTCCCTCCTTTATCAAATAAGAGCCTCTTTCCCTCCTTTATCAAATGAGAGCCACTTTTTCCCTCTTTTATCAAATAAGAGCCTCTTTCCCTCCTTTATCAAATGACAGCCTCTTTCCTCCTTTATCCCTCTTTCCCCTTTATCAAATAAGAGCTTCTTTCCCCTCCTTTATCAAAT
>NC_089762.1:40920890-40935890 GCF_040412425.1 Macrobrachium rosenbergii | reverse complement strand
CCTTCTTACGAAACACTACCAGTCAGCTGGACCATGTCAATGCCCAAAAGAGGGTCCTCCTCCTCCTCCTCCTCCTCCTCCTCCTCCTCCTCCTCCTCCTCCTCCTCCTCCTCCTCCTCCTCCTCCTCCTCCTCCAACATCTTATAAAGTTCCCCAAAGTCAATCAACAAATACCTGGCCCAGGACGAAGCAAGAATAGCAATGGGGGAGGAGAGGTTCCCCTTCCTCCCCCTCCCCTTCTTCCCCTCCTCCTTCTCCCGAAATCTGGCACCTATCAATCGCGCATCTTTCAAATTCCTCTAAATTCGATCTTTCGCTTCGCTTTCGCTCTCTCGATTGCGTGTGTGTGTGTGCGTGCGTGTGCGTGAGTGTGTGCACATGAATTTTATAAATATTCTGATTGAAATAACTAGTGACTAAATATACAACAGAGGTAAGATATATAATTATATATATATATATATATATATATATATATATATATATATATATATAAACTGGCACTACTTAAGATTTTTCTCTTCGCTTGTCCACATCTTCTAGAAAAATGCTCTTCGCGCGTTTTAGCTTTATTTAGAAATTAAATTTTTGTGAAAATTGAATCTGATTACCTATTATCAAATCTGGTCATAAGCTCATCAATAATTTCTATATATTTATATATATTTATATAATTTATATATATATATATATATATATATATATATATATATATATATATATATATATATATATATATATATATATATAAATATATACACTGAGTATTTACTTTTCACTCTGACTTCACAAAAGCAATACTAGACTTTCAAACCGAATGAAAAACATCTCAAAGGCAATAAATCACTAAAAATACTAAAAACAAAAACCAAAAAATTAACAAAAAATGTTAACACAAGAGTCACGAAGGGTCGCGTTCACGAGGAAAAAATTTCACGGCCACCGAGCGACACTTTTTTTTTTTTTTTTTTTTTTTTTTTTTACGACCCACAATAACAAACAACTGCCCAACATAACAGGCCTTTAAATCACCGTAGCGGTTTACCGATTAGCGCGGTTACCGATCCGTGGCGGTTACTGATAGCCGGGGGTGTACGTAATACTGGTTCGTGAGGTTACAATAACAATTTAGTGTAATGGATGTGGTTTAAATTCTACCGTGGGGTGTGAGTGTACCAACTCTGTACTGAAGATATCTCAAAACGGTTGTTCTCAAAAATGAAACCTGTGATTCTTGAGAAGGTTGTGATAGCAACAGGAACGTGTTTATGTTCACGTATGTGTGTGTGTGTGTATGCGTGTGTGTGTGTATGTATGTATGTATGTATGTATGTATGTATATATATATATATATATATATATATATATATATATATATATATATTGCTCTTATTATTCTTCTGCTCAGCTTAGTCCGGTTTCTATAAGGGGATGTTACACACATATTATAAATATATATTATACATACATACAGTATATATATATATATATATATATATATATATATATATATATATATATATATATATATATATATATATATATTTTTTTTTTTTTTTTTTTTTTTGACACCAGAAACGAACCTCGTTCTCCTGAGTAACAGGCCAAGGCGGTACCGACTCAACTACCACGTACTCAAGTATTCATTATTTTCACACACACACACACACATACACACACACACACACACACACATATATATATATATATATATATATATATATATATATATATATATATATATATATATATACACATACATAATGTGTATGTCAGTGTATGTATCTGTGTGGTCAAGATAACCTTATAAAAACATTCCCAAGTCATTTACCCATACGTATTCTCTATGAGAAAAATGTCAGCTTCTCACAAAGACCACCACAAGCTACATCAGCAGTAGCACTGCAGGGAAAAAAAAAAAATACATCCACACACAATTATGTCAAAGAAAAATACCAACGTTATCTCGCAAACAATACAGAGGATGAGATCCTTTGCTATGCAAATTAAAGGACAACATACTATTATAATTGCCTTTATCTCTCTCTCTCTCTCTCTCTCTCTCTCTCTCTCTCTCTCTCTCTAAAGCTGACACATGAACGTTGCACTTCTTTAAAAATAAAGTATAGAGGCAAATATTTCTAAGCATAAAAAATTAATTTAAAAGTTATGAAAATATCAAAGATGAAGTAAAACTAAGTATACTTAACATATGGCTAAAATCAATATATATGTGTATATATATATATATATATATATATATATATATATATATATATATATATATATATATATATAGAGAGAGAGAGAGAGAGAGAGAGAGAGAGAGAGAGAGAGAGAGAGAGAGAGAGAGAGAGAGAGATGCCAATCCACTGACGTTTGCACCCATTAAAAATAGCATAAAAATAATTTTCACACTAAGGAAATAAATTATCTAAGTACATACAAGAAAAACAATTTGTTGATCATAGCAGACTCTCACAAAAAAAATTTACCCTTTAGCTTATAAGTAAGACGAAGGCCCTGGCCTGTTATAACCTCTTCCTCTCCTCGGTGACACCTCGAAACAAACATGACCTCACCCTCGGTGGCAACGCCGGGGTGACCGTGATAATGACCCATAGTTCTTAATAACCCCTTTACCCAACCCCTTCCCCCTCTCCTCCCCCCCTCCTAAAAAAAAAAGGCGTAATCATTATCCCCGAATTCCCACAACACGCGAGTATCCGCATTAGCGTCTTCCAGTTTGCAATATGAAGTCATTAAGCAGTTTAAGTCGGTGAGCTAAGTCAAATTAGACAGAGGGGGTTTCTCTCTCTCTCTCTCTCTCTCTCTCTCTCTCTCTCTCTCTCTCTCTCTCATATTTAGCGTATCTTAATTTCCTTCTCTGGTCTTTACCATCAGCAACTAATAAAACCGCTATTGACGCCGAGGAGATGGAACTGTGAGGGTCAATAATATTCTTCTTTGGGTTTTTTTTTGACGGAGTTGAAATAAGACATCAAAGGAAAAACATATCCATTAAATTCGTTTTAAATCAAGAAAGGTTGAGTTTACTGACGGAGCTGAAGGAATACGTGTTAACGAACACAACTATTCAATTCAATTTCAATTGAGAAAGATTAGAACGCCACGACCCGACGCGAATAACATTCTTCGTTGAGTTGAACGAAAACATGCGTAGGAAAAACATCCATTCAATTCGTTTTAAACTGAGAAAGGTTAGATTTCGATCCCCAACCCCCCGGCCCCCCTAACTGAATAATATTCTTCGTTGAGCTTATCGATGAAGTTGATCAAAAACGCGCGTAGGTAAAACATATCTATTCAATTCGTCTTAGATTGAGAAAGGTTAGATTTCAACCTCCCAGCCCCCGCAATAAATAATATTCTTCGTTGAGTTTATTGATGGAGTTGAACGAAAACGTGTTAAGAAAAAACATATCAAATTCATTTCAAATTAAGAAAAGTCCCTCCCCAAACCCTGTATAAAAAAAATCAAGAAAAAAAACCACATCTATTCAATTCCATTTAAACTGACAAAGGTCCTTCTCCCAACATTAAAAAGAGAAAATCAAGAAAAACTCATATTCAATTGAAACTGGGAAAGGTTCACCCACCCAACCCTTAAAAAAAAAAAAAGAAAGTTCAAAAGAAACCTCAAGCAGAAAGTTCAAGTTAGCGGCTGTCTACTTCATGCACGACCACTCGCCAAGCGATCAATTTGCAATCACAGTCTGTAATTACGACTCCATCTAGAGCAAAGGACCCTGGTAACCGCGACTGAATCAGTCAAAAATAAACCGATCTCGCTCCAGCCGTGCAAGTCATCTGGGGAAGACGTCCAGGTGTTTTAGACCGCTTTTCCTCTCCTCTTCTTCTTCTTCTTCTTTCGCTCTGTCCATTCTCCATTACTCTGCATACGAGGAAGGGAGAGAGAGAGAGAGAGAACCAAGTCGATGAATTCTGAAAATGCCGACTCCAACTAACGCTGAAGTGGGAAAATGCCTCGGCACGGGACAGGTTTTTCGAAGCGAATTTTCGAATAGGTGAGACTTGGGCCAGGTCAGTGACCTTCGGCCCAAGTGTGTTTATTGGCGAGTTGTTTTTTTTTTTTTTTTTTTTTTTCAAAATTTCCTACCACCAGTTTATACTGTTGTTGCCTCACCATGAAAAGCAGGAAAGGGTGCAAAATTGTATGTTTTACATAATCATCAGTTTTAATATAAATACATATAAATAGTCTCTTAATAGTATATAACTACGACAACCATGATTTAACTATATTTAACTATAAAAGAACAAAGCACTGCATTTGCTGTAACTGTTAAATTCCGTTTTCCTGGTAAGGCGACCCATAATATCCACACAATTTTAACATTACTGACAAAGGAAAAATGGAAACATCGTTGATTTAATGTGTACTTACTTTTGTTCTTCTTCGAGACAAGAGATTGCTGCTGACCTACACACGACAGCTGTCAATATTTTCGTTCGAGCTACGTAAACAAATACACAAACACACACACACAAACACACACACACTCACTCTCTCTCTCAAACTTACACAAAAAGGAGAGGATAAATCTATGTTACCTATATTCAAACCTACACAAAAGGGAGAGGGTAAATCTGAAATGGCATTTGGATAAAAATTCAAGTCAAACGGCAAGCCATATTACCTGGGAGGGACTCCTAAGAGAGAGAGGGTGGGTGGCATTTGGATAAAAAGAGAAGATGAATTCAAACATATGAACTTCAAGTGACTTTTTACCACTGCGTGGGAGAGAGAGAGAGAGAGAGAGAGAGAGAGAGAGAGAGAGAGAGAGAGAGAGAGAGAGAGAGAGAGAGAGAGAGAGAGAGAGAGGCGGTTGGGGTTAGTACTAGACGGAGAACATGAATTTGAAATTATGAACTACAAGTGACTTTTTGCAATAATACTTGAGAGAGAGAGAGAGAGAGAGAGAGAGAGAGAGAGAGAGAGAGAGAGAGAGAGAGAGAGAGAGAGGGAGAAAGCAACGACCATCAGAAAAAAAAATACCGGAAAGAAGTCCTCCAATAAAAGAAACGGGTTTTGCAAGTTCTGTGTCAACGCTTGAATCCGCGCGTCGCTTTTTTGGGCGAATTTGTGCTGACTCAGCCTACGTGCCAAGGGTCAATGACCTTCAACGATATGCCCCGTACCACCACCTACGACCATGGCCGTGCCCTTCGTACCCAAATCCTGCTGGGCCTTGGCATCGCATTTTCTTGATTTCAAGAAAGTTAAAGAAATCTGATCCGTGATCTATGACTGAAAATCACTAATTGCTCAAGTGTGTGTTATATATATATATATATATATATATATATATATATATATATATATATATATATATATATATATATATTATATATAATATATAAAATTAAACATCTCTACAATCCCCTACTCTCTAAAGACATTACATCAAGATAAAGTCCATATTCCAATCAATCAACGGCGAGTGAAATCAGCTCCCAAAACCACAAGAAAAAAGAAAATATTAAAAAAGAAAAGAGACAATGTTAAAAAATAAAAAAGACAATATTAAAAAAGAAAAGACAATGTTAAAGAAATAAAAAAGACAACATTAAAATAAGAAAAGCCATTATTACAAAAAGAAAAAAGACAATTAAAAAAGAAAATAGATATCAAAAAGAAAAAAAAAAAGAAACCCGGAAAATCCCAATGAAAAGAGCGCCCAAAGAGAGACAGGTGCACCCAAAGAGAGAGCCCAACCCCCCACCCCAAACAACATACCACGGAGAAAACTTATCGCCGTTGCATACCAAGTACCCTGCCCTGCCCTGCGTCAAGTCTAAAGAGAGAGAGAAGAGAGAGAGATAGAGAGAGAGAGAGAGAGAGAGAGAGAGAGAGAGAGAGAGCCGTTAACCATACTAAGAGACTACAAAGGGGATTCCCAAAAGTTCACAGGGCACGGTGACGAGCCAAAGACGATCTTAAGGGTAGGTTATCTCCTCCTCCTCCTCCTCCTCCTCCTCCTCCTCCTCCTCCTCCACCAGGTGTCTTCAGGAGACGCCTAAAGGGACGATAATTACTACCTCAACATTGTCATAACAGGATCTGGTTATTTAATTTGTTTTCACAATAACGATTTCGGGTTGGATTTCGTACAGGTTCAGGATTCATTCAACAATATATATATATATATATATATATATATATATATATATATATATATATATATATATATATATATATATATATATATATATTACTCCGACTCTTCGGTTATAAGATTGCAACCGCCACGCACCTAACTTACCACCAACCACAAACGACTAACTACCAGGTATCTAATTGACTGCTAATATCATAAGTGTGCTCGTTTGTATAAACGCGCTCAAGCAAATATACCTCATGCACCTGAGTGTGTGTGCGTGTGTGTTTGTGCGTGTTACCAGGTCCCTGTAGCGTTGGGACGCGGTAACAAACAAACACACACACACACACACACACACACACACACACACACACACACACACACACACACACGTGGGAGTACTGACTAATTGACCCACTAAGTAATTTGACTGAACTGAGGTTTGGTAAAGCGAATTACATCTATAACCTTTCATTACAGTAATATAATATTTTTGAGAACCATTGTTTTTTTATTTAATATTTAGATACTCCTTTAAAGGATTACGACTTTAACCTTTCAATCTACAGTTACGACTTTAACCTTTCAATCTACAGTAAACTACTGTAACATCTTATAGAATCTTTATTTATTAATATTTAGATACTCCAGTAGAGGAGTGCATCTATAATCTCTCAATTTAATCCACTGTAACACTTTATAGAGTCTATATTTACCAATATTTAGATACCCATATAATTAATATTTATAAGATACCCTAAAAAATAAGGGAACATTCCCATTTGGGCAACACACGTGGACGAAGACCAATTTGCAAGACAACTGACAACAAAAATAAGAGAAAAACAGTTTGAAGTGTGTCACTCAAAACAGATAAAGCGCTAGAACACAATTAAACAGATTAAACGTGATTAAGTGTGTGTGTGAGAGAGAGAGAGAGAGAGAGAGAGAGAGAGAGAGAGAGAGAGAGAGAGAAATGCGCTGCAACAAAACACGAGAAAAACAAGCTTCCTTTCCTTTCCAGATTCCGGCCCCTTCATTTCCAGGTTCTAATCATTTCCTTTCCAGGTTCTAGTCCTTTTGTTTCCAGGTTCTAGTCCTTTCCTTTCTAGGTTCAAGTCCTTCTCATCTAAGTTCCGGTCCTTTCCTTTCCAGGTTCCAGTCCTTTTCATCCAGGTTCCGGTCCTTTCCATCCAGGTTCAGGTCTTTTCCATCAAGGTTCCGATCCTTTCCTTTCCAGGTTCCAATCCTTTTCCATCCAAGTTACAGTCCTTTTCCATCCAGGTTCCAGTCCTTTCCTTTCCAGGTTCTAGTCCTTTTGTTTCCAGGTTCTAGTCCTTTCCTTTCTAGGTTCAAGTCCTTCTCATCTAGGTTCCGGTCCTTTCCATCCAGGTTCCGGTCCTTTCCTTTCCAGGTTCCAATCCTTTTCCATCCAAGTTACAGTCCTTTTCCATCCAGGTTCCAGTCCTTTCCTTTCCAGGTTCTACTCCTTTCCTTTCTTTTCCAGGTTCCAGTCCTTTCCATCCAAATTCCAGTCCTTTCCTTTTCAACCAGGTCCCAGTCCTCTCTTTTCCAGGTTCCAGTCCTTTCCAACCAGGATCCAGTACTTTCATTTCCAGGTTCCAGTCCCTTCCTTTCCAGGTTCCAGTCTTTTCCTTTCCAGGTTCCAGTCCTTTCCTTTCCAGGTTTCAGTCCTTTCCTTTCCAGGTTCCAGTTCACTCGCTCTCTTCCAGAAGGGCCCCGGAAGGAGCATTAGCTGAGCCGTATGCAAATGACCGCCCCCCCAACACACACAAGACCCTGTGTTGGGGGGGGGGGATGAAATAACACTCTTGGCAATTAGCCTCCTCATAGATTAGAGCTAATGAGGAACAATCCTTCGAGCTCCTTCCGTAATTGACAAATATTAAAGTTATATTTGTATTTTTCCTAACATACAAACCTGAGGTCTTTACATATTGAAAATCTTTCCGTAAACATTTTTTTTATATCCGTATCCTTCTTCACACACATAGCATCCTACCGTCTCTCTGCGCTTACCTCGAAGAAGGATGGTAAGAGGTACCGTAGGATAGCTAAGTGTATGTTCGTTATAATTATGACAGCGGATGAAATTGTTCATGTTTTTTTTTAGTATGATTTCAATTCGTTTGTTTATTAAGCGTGATTTTTAATTCGAATACTGACACATTATTGTGTGTGCGTACGAAGAACAATATAAATATATATATATATATATATAATATATATATATAATATATATATATATATATATATATATATATATATATATATATATATAAATATATATATATATATATATATATATATATATAATTTATATATATATACAGACATGGATAGATAGATAGATATACCCACAGAAAAAAAAGGGATGCGGTCTGATCTCTTGTTGTTACCACAGCCAACAAAAACAACAGACGCAACAAACGAAAAACAAAAAACAATCAGAAGGCGTAAAAAAAAAACTCTCTCACGGCCGAGAATAATCGACGGAAATCCAAAGGTCAAAATGAAAAGAACAAGAAGAAGAAGAAGAAGAAGAAGAAGAAGACGGAAACGAAGAAGAAGAAAGATGAATAAATGAATAAATATATAAACATAAGGAGCTAGCAAACATTAACCAGAGTAGATAGAAGAAGAAGAAGACGAAGAAGAAAAAAAAAATAATATATATATATATATATATATATATATATATATATATATATATATATATATATATATATATATATATATATATAACAAAGAGCTAGCAAACATCAAAAAGCGTAGATAAAAGCATTTGAACTTCTGGGAAACGTCGCTTGATCTAAGCCATTATGGCGAAATTTATTCAACAAGTCACTACCAACACCATAGGACCTCCTCAATGCAACTGGTGGCAGTGGTGGCAAGGGGGTCAAGCCCCTCCCCTCCCCCCAATCTTTCATAGACTCGAACCCCTCCCCTCCTCCTCTTTTTATAGACCTGAAATTCAAAAGGAACCCATTCAGTGGTCACCTAAATCCTTCTCCCCTACCTGGGTCCTCCCTCGCCCCCTCCCCTTATCAACCCCCTCCTTCCCTCCCCTCCCAAATTCTATCCCTCTGGTACTAGTAATTAGGGGACACCCCCTCTCTTCCCCTCCCCCTCTCCCTCCCCAACCCTATACCTCCCGTACTAGTAATGGTCCCCTTTCCCCGTACATCCAGAGCCCCGATAACCCCCTCCCATTCTCAACCTGTATCCTTCGCCTCCCAGTAAAGGAGCCCCCCTCTCCCTTTAAATCCTCAACCCCTCCCCTCTCCTCCCCCTCCCACAAGTCCCAAAGAACCCCCGATCTTCAAATGGCAGCCATAACAAGTAATCGCCTCGTACAAACACGAGGGTATTAAGCCGTGTGGTCAATGACTGAGTGGATCCAGTCACGCATGCAAGACAGGCACAAGCAAAAAAAAAAAAAAAAAAAAAGGGAAAAAATAAAAAAAATTATAAAAAATAATAGAAAATAGCATAAAACTGCAAATAATACAAATAATGAAAATTATAAAGTAAAAAATAAAACTAATTTAATAAAATAATAAAAAAATTATAAAAAATTAAAAAAATACTGAAGAATTTTCATTGTTTTTTTTTTTATCCAGCGTGACGGTAATTACAGATCTCGATAGAAAAAAAAACACTAAAATAATAAAAACATTAACAAATAAAAATACCAAAAAATAAAATAAAAAAATACCGGTCTCTGTTTTTCTTTCTTTCATCCGGCGTGACGGTAATTACAGATCCCGATAGAAAAATTCTCGTGCCTTCAAGCCGCCAATTACGTCAATTACTGCGGATATACCGCCCACCCACCACCACCCCCACCCCCACCCCCCTCCAGGGTCTTATAGTGGAGCGAAATTGCTCCAAAAGAAGAGCTAACGTTTAAGACAAACGTTTACCTTGAGGAGAAAGACTGTATCACAGCAGTAATATTTGAAATGGAAAAACGTGAATATTGATTCATTACTGAGATAATATTAAAACACAAAGTTAATTTTCGCCATTATAGCATTTTGGTATTACGATATTTTTGAATTTTTTTTATTATATGAAATTTCAAGATTACAAAGCACAATTATTTATCTATGCTAAAACACAAAAGATAAATATTCGCCATTATAATAATTTTATTCCAAGATGTTATTGAATTTTCTTTATTATATATAAGAAAAGTGACCGATTACAAAAAAGAATAATTTCGTACATTATTATTTGGATGTTACACCAAAGTGTTATCTCCACACCTGATTCAAAACGGCGCACGCAAGCACATGTGCATGTGAGAGAGAGAGAGAGAGAGAGAGAGAGAATAAAAACTGACATGCGACTGCGAAAACGAACTCTCCACGCGATAGAGAATTCCGATTAGGGCAAAACATAAACTGTGTTACTAAAGGACACGCAGGGACGCTATAGGATTTAAAGCATGTATGTATGCACGTGCACAAAAATACACACACACACACACACACACACACACATATATATATATATATATATATATATATATATATATATATATATGTATGTGTGTGTGATATATGTGTGTGTGTGTGTGTATGTGTGTGTATATTGGGAAATACTGTGGTACATATTTTACACATTTTCGATCACATAGTATATATATATATATATATATATATATATATATATATATATATATATATATATATATATATATATATATATATATATATATATATATATATATATATATATATATATTATATATATTATTATTATTATTATTATTATTATTATTATTATTATTATTATTATTATTATTATTTGAATTTCAGTCTTCCGTTCAGATACTTCCTTGCTTAAGCGGAAAAAACACACAGATTTTAACTGACATCAAACAACAGTACGAAATTCAAAGCGCCTTTGTACTAACACGCACAGCTAATTTCAACCTGCATTGCAAGGGAAAAGACCTGGAAACAAAATCTGAATAAAAAAAAATATCATTACATGCCATTCCATTCCTATGAGGTCCATTGGTTCATTATACCGACATTTAATAGTCGATGAATGATGAATTATGATTAGCTCAAAATGATCAGCAAATATGATGAGCAAAAAGTTTTAGCATCAGGCAGAATTCATCCAAGATAAAAAAAAAATTATAAAAAAAAATTAATTCCACGGTAAAAATAATTAAAATAAATTCATTCCAAGGAAAAAATAATTAAAATAAATTCATTCCAAGGAAAAACATTGAAATGAATTATTTCCAAGATTTAAACAAAATTATAATAAAAAAACAATCCGAAGCTGAACAAAAATTAGAATAAATTAATTCCAAAATAAAAAATAAAAAAAAAAATCAATTCCTCAACACTGAGCTAGAAATTTCAACCGGATTTCGCTGCCCAACCCCGCCCCCCCCAAAAAAAAAAACATAAAAACAGAGCGAATCAGTGAATCAATGAATCATGAAATGTATGTAATCTGAATCATTTAATATGAAATCCGGTCAACATTATTTCCCCACTGGCAAATAGGCGGTCTGAATTTCAGCGACAGGAAATATCTCTAATTCCGGTTCACGAGCGAGGACAAAAAATAATAACTACCATTACCAAAGGCAGTTATTCAAAATGAGCATAAAAAACCTCATTCGGAAATGATCTGGTGAAATTCAGATGAGTTAATATAGAAAAAATGTTAGAATGGCCATTATGAGACCAGGTGCAAAATAAAGGAACTGATGGACAAATGGATTTGTAAACTTCAGGTTATGACAATTTCTGAAATCGGTTCGATGGTGGTATAGCACGAGAGGGAGTTTTGAAAAGTGGTAGTTTTAAACATTGAAAAATAAAAAATTTTACAAATCGCATTAAAATAATATTAAAGATACTTTATAAATCCAATTTAAAAATGGTAAAATAGAGATTTTTAAAAATTCCTTTTAATAAAATTGTAAAATAAAGACAAAATTGTAAAATAAAGAACTTTTTTCAAAAATTCCATTTAAAAAATGATAAAATAGACTTTTTACAACGTCCATTTTAAACATTGGTAAAAAGACTTTTTGCAAATCCCATTTTGAAAAAAAAATACTATTAAAAATGATTTTGAACATTTCTACAAAAGCTGAAAAGTGATTACTACAGATGACATAAACTGTGTATATATATATATATATATATATATATATATATATATATATATATATATATATATATATATATATATATATATATATATATATATATATATACATATACAGTCCCCTTCGTCAGAGCTGCAACAGGCGTTTTATCTATCGATTCTTCACGTCAACTACTATAACAAATTACATCACCCAATCCCCCTACCCGCTTTCCCCCCACCCCAGTCACCAATCCTTTCCCTTCTCCACCCCTCTCCATCTATTTCCCCCATCTTCGCCTTCGGCAGCGGAAAAGTTCTCGTCAAGAGAACACCTATTCCCACAAATCCCCGATCGTCACTCATCTCCTCCTCCTCCTCCTCCTCCCTAACCTATAAAGGTGCAACCAGCCATAAAATATGGACAATAAAGTTGACTCTCGAGACTGACGATGATGTAGTCGAAGATGCCTCCCTCAGGTTGAGCTTTCCCCATCTACACTTCATTCTCCTTCCTTCCTTCCTCTCTTCGCTTCTCTTTCTCTCTCTTTTTATCTTTTTTCTCTTCTTCTCTTCCTCTCTTCGTCCTCCTCCCCAACCTACGAGGTTAAAAGAGATTTTCATCGAGTTACTCTCGCTTTCCAAAACATCGAGGTTCCATTTTGCATGGCTCTCTCTCTCTCTCTCTCTCTCTCTCTCTCTCTCTCTCTCTCTCTCTCTCTGTCGACTTACGTCCCCAAAACATCATGTTGGTTATCCTTCTCCTAATAAGTTTCCTAATTCTCTCTCTGTCGGCTTAGATCTTGAAAACGTTATCGTTATTCTTCACCTGACCAATTTCCTGATTCTCTCTCTCTCTCTCTCTCTCTCTCTCTCTCTCTCTCTCTCTCTCTCTCTCTCTCTCTCTCCCCAAAACATCATGGTGGTTTTACTTGACCTAACTAATTTCCTAATTCCCCTTATCCTTCTCTTCTCTTTGTGGAGGAGATAATCGTGCTCCTTCTCTCTCTCTCTCTCTCTCTCTCTCTCTCTCTCTCTCTCTCTCTCTCTCTCTCTCTCTCTCTCATCAACAACGTTCGTCCCTTATTATATTTTATTTCAAATTTTGGTCGGGTAAATTTATCGCCTAATTCAGCCATAAATGATCGCAGAATTACATTAATAATTCCCCAACATCCGGCAACATTGCATTAGCTCCGCATCGACCTTAAATCTGTCAGAGAGAGAGAGAGAGAGAGAGAGAGAGAGAGAGAGAGAGAGAGAGAGAGAGAGAGAGAGAGGGGGAGAGAGAGAGAGAGAGATGTGTGTCCGACTGAATTAATGTTATGAGCGAGGATTCTATCGAGTTTTTTTTTCTTGGGAAAAATAAATTATCTACATCAAATTATTCCAATTGTTGGCGATGGTAATGTCTGTTGCCAAGTCACTTTACAAATATAATCGATTTATTGGCAAAAACAGAGAGAGAGAGAGAGAGAGAGAGAGAGAGAGAGAGAGAGAGAGAGAGAGAGAGAACACATGACGTACAGTCTTTTTGAAAGCATATACATGCATCTATTACTTTCCATTTCTACGACTGAGGAGCTATATTTACAATGCGTGAACAAGTATATTCATCATCATTCATCATTTATCATCATCATCATTATCACAAACCATATCCACATCATCATCCTCTCATAAAACTCCCACATAAAAAAAAACGCACTTCATTTTACCTCAAATTACCCCCTCCCCCCTCACCTCTCCATCCCACAAAAATCTCCCCTACCCTCCCCTCCTCCCATTCCTCCTCCTCTTCATTCTCTCCATCCATCAATCTTCCTTATCTTCTCGCACCTTGCTCCTCCTCCTCCTCCTCATTATCACCAGAGCATGTGGTGGTATCTTCCTCACCATACTCAGCTCTTGACACAAACCTCATCATTTTCCCTACCCCCTACAATAACCCCCTTCTCCCCCCACCTTAACCTCCCTCCTAGAACCAACAGCCAATTTACCCCTCGAATTATTATCGTGGCGAAATCTCGTGGATTCATTCATCATATGCCTCACCATCTTCACCATCATCATCTTCATCATCATCATCATGGCCTTGCTGGCAAAATGATTAAGCCAAGCGGGTCATCATCAGAGAAAGCAAAAGCAATTTGGGCTCCGCTAATGCTTCGCCGTTCTTGGATGCCAGTTAAAGCGGTGGACGGGATTGGGCTTCAGGTTCCAAACAGCCAGGTCAAGGTTGCGCTTCATAGGGTTAAATTCTAAATGACCTCTGGATTACACTTCATAGGTTTCGATTCCATATAGCCTCAGGATTAGGCTTCATAGGCTCCGATTGCAGATTGTCTCAGGATTAGACTTCAATTCCAAAATAACCTCAGGATTAGGCTTCAACTCCAAATAGTCTCAGGATTAGTCTTCATAGGCTTCGAATCCCCTGCATTAGACTTCGGTTTCAAATAACATGTTTTGAGCTTCAATTCCGGATAGCCTCAGGATTAAGCTTCAATTCCAAATAGCCTAACTTCAAGACTAAGCTTTACTCCAAATAACCTCAAGATTAGGCTGTACTTCCAAATAACCTAACGAGTAGGTTTCAACTCAAAATAATTTCAAGATTGGGGCTTGAATTCTAAATGACCTCAAGATAAAGGTCCAATTCCAAATAACCTCAGGATTAGGCTTCAGTGCCAAATAACCTCAG
>NC_089762.1:40903390-40910890 GCF_040412425.1 Macrobrachium rosenbergii | reverse complement strand
ACTGAATAAAGTATCTAAAATAATACCGATTAATACATTTATCGAAGCATCTAGTACAATATATATAATCTAAAGTATTGAACTAAGAAGTAATTTATTACCTTATTATTACTGTTTGAAAAGTTATATTCAACGGTCCAGCAGACTGAGCCCTCTCTCTCTCTCTCTCTCTCTCTCTCTCTCTCTCTCTCTCTCTCTCTCTCTCTCTCTCAGCGCTTCCTTAGCTGACAAAACTGACTCACGAACTTGTCTGTCTGTCTGTCTGTCTGTCTGTCTGTCTGTCTCTAAGCTTAAGAAACAAGAGCCCGTGCCTGCTTAGGTCACAAAACTAACACTGAAACCTCTCTCTCTCTCGCACGTAAGGCCTCCTCCTCTCACTCATTTACACGAAGCAAGATACCTCTCTCTCTCTCTCTCTCTCTCTCTCTCTCTCTCTCTCTCTCTCTCTCACCACAATCCCCTTCAGCTCCGTAATAGCTATCGCCACTTACAAGGTAATAACAGGAGGGGCGCTCCGCCATCACCTCATTACGCTGCTACGACAACAACAATTACCCATCCCACTATATGCAGCTCTACGGAGAGAGAGAGAGAGAGAGAGAGAGAGAGAGAGAGAGAGAGAGAGAGAGAGAGAGGGGGGGTTTGCGTGTAAATGAGCGAGACGGAGAGAGAGGTATATTGCGTGTAAAAGAGTGAGAGGAGGTCTTAGGTATGAGAGAGAGAGAGAGAGAGAGAGAGAGAGAGAGAGAGAGAGAGAGAGAGAGAGAGAGAGAGAGAGATTTATGTATACATTTAACAAAGTTATAGAGTAGGGACTCTTGTGTATAGCTGTTAAAGAAGGAGGTTAAATAATGTGTGTGTGTGTGTGTGTGTGTGTGAGAGAGAGAGAGAGAGAGAGAGAGAGAGAGAGAGAGAGAGAGAGAGAGAGAGAGATTTATGTATACATTTACCAAAGTGACTGCGGGGGGGTGCTCTTGCTCTTGCGTGAGATCATATTTAAGACAAGGGGTTATTCAATGAGAGAGAGAGAGAGAGAGAGAGAGAGAGAGAGAGAGAGAGAGAGAGAGAGAGAGAGAGAGAGCTATCGCCCAAAACGAATAACAGTAAGTGGCACTGACATTAGCGTAAGGGCCAGATAAGAGCTTGACGACTTCGGCAGCAGGAAACAGTGAGGAGAGAGAGAGAGAGAGAGAGAGAGAGAGAGAGAGAGAGAGAGAGAGAGAGAGAGAGAGAGAGAGAGCCGTAGTATATGGTAACTGTAGTAGTAGTAGTAGCAGCCTGTTGCTTTCGAAATCCTCCCCCTGTCGACTATGGCCATAATGTACTCGGCCGGGTCTTCCACGGAAGAGGAAGAAGGCGTAGGCCTTCTCTTGTAGTGAATTTGTTTTATTTTCTTTTTCGTCTCGGAGAGAGAGACTGGGCTCGCTCGCGCGCTCTCTCTCTCTCTCTCTCTCTCTCTCTCTCTCTCTCTCTCTCCAACATACATAAATACACACAAACACTTTCTTGTACACACCGAAAACGACATTTGACGGAATTCGAAAATTTTTTTTCTCTCTCCCTCTCTCTCTCAGGGGACGCGCCTCTACGAGGTAATACTTCACCCTCGATGGGGTAGAAACCTCAGATCTACAGGCAATTCTCTCTCTCTCTCTCTCTCTCTCTCTCTCTCTCTCTCTCTCTCTCTCTCTCAAGAATGAGGGCCTCGACGAGGTGATCCCTCAACCTCGACGGGGGATGGAAAGTAATCTGCTCTACTCTCTCTCTCTCTCTCTCTCTCTCTCTCTCTCTCTCTCTCTCTCTCTCTCTCTCTCTCTCAGGGGAGGGCCTCAACCGGTCTACAGGTAATCTCTACCTCTCTTGACAATTTACCTCCTCCCTATAATTTCAGAAATTGAAAAAAAACTTTCAGAACCATTCCGAGTTTTTTTGTAAAGCGCTTTCGACTTTTAGACCAACCGATTTTCTTTTTTCGATTATTTTTTTGGGGGGAAATCTCTTTACTAACCGAAAAAGGTAAAAAAAAAAATAAATAAATAAATAAATAAAGCAGCTTGCGATACCCCTGACTCAAGCTAAACTCCTGTGCAACTCCACTTTCATTTTTTTGCCACAGAACGGAAAAAAAATGAAAACCATTAATAACTAAGTAATCCTAACTTCAATATTGCACTGCGCTTTTGAAGTAACTTTATCCAGGAAAGATAGAGAGAGAGAGGAAAAAAAAAGAGAGAGAGAGGATTTCGATAATCCTTTTGGAAGGATTTATAACTAAGGCTTCATTAATCTCGGTTCTCTAAGGACGCCCAGGACTCCGTGGGGCACAGGATTTCACCGATTCCCTAATAAAAAAAAGGAAGCCAAGAGTATTACTTTTATTTTCAACTGTCCCGTATCCTATAGGACCGCATCAAATTCAAAGCAACGTCGACTGAATGGAACACATATCCGTTTTCACCCTATAAATTGACGTGGGGTATTTGTATATGTATAAAAATATGAATCAAACAAATATATATATAGTATATATAATTCATTATACCATTATAAAACTATTCTTCATAAGCAGGTGGTTTAAGTTTGGGTTACCTTTCTCGTCTTTAACAACTGGGGATGAGGTTCCCAGCCCCATATCCTACACGATCCTGATTACATCCAACCACAGTCGACTAACAACTATGGACGCAATTTGCTGTTAATGTAGGCATAATAAATTTCATAGGAAACTGACACAAATCACTCCTTATAAGACGAGATGGGCCTCACGGTAAAATAAAATGAACATACATATGTACCAGCTGCACAATAATTCTCTGACTCACATAGGGTTCGAACCCAGGTCTTTAAAAATGACTGGCCAAGGGTGCTACCAACTGACCCACACATGTCATAAAAGGAGTTGGAACCTAAAGTATACTTCTGTACCTGAGGTTGAGGTATTTCTTGGGTAGGCTACAGCCTAACATACCAGCGAATTTGACACAACTTCCCGACCCATCATATTGCACAGTTAATACAAAATAAATAATGTATATGATAAATTTCACTTAGACTGGCATTTATGATTGCAAGAAAACCATAAAACATTGCAAAAGTCCATCTCTTTATCCTGCTGTGTTTGTATGCAAGAAAACAGTAAACACAAAAAAAGTAGGATAAAACATACGGCAGTAAACAACAGGCAAGATGTATGCATGGAAATTCTGATATATTAATTTATAAAAAAAATTGACTTGACTGAGTAACACTCACGATTACGTGCCAAAACGGGAACACGACGACCTTTGAACCCAAAGTCACTCACCTGCAATTAGAAAAAAAAAATTAGTATTACTTCAAAATAAAAATTAACAACACTGCAATCATCTGGCAATAAAGTGTTTCATTACAGACTTAAATGAAAGAAATTTAAGTCAGTAAGAATTATAATTTATGAATACCTGAATTCATAAATGTGTAATTGATAAAGTTCGTGGTTCAATCAATGTAGGGAGATAAGTAAATATTATACATATATATACATACATATACACATATATATATATATATATTATATATATATACATATATATATATTATATATATATTACACATACATACATACATATTTATATACATATACATACATCAACAGATGTACATTTATATACATCAATTTCTTTTGAGGCTGTTAGGGTTCAACTGAATGAAAAAATCCACGTCAGAGTCAATTTTTAAATTAGGTTGACTAGAACATCCACAAATTATATATAAAAAATCAATATCACTTGTCATCATTTGCCTGATTGATTGATTGATATGTTTATGCAATCTACCGTCGCAAGAAATCATAAATATGACTATTGATTTTCAGCAATGTAAAGTCTTGTCTTTTCAACAACAAACGATAAGAACCGAACCCATCACTTTAATGAGAGAGAGAGAGAGAGAGAGAGAGAGAGAGAGAGAGAGAGAGAGAGAGAGAGAGAGAGAGAGAGAGAGATGCATTAATTGCGTTACGGCCGACTAATGCCCAATATGTCGCCACTTCAGACGCCTATATTGTAAAGGGCCTCTCTCTCTCTCTCTCTCTCTCTCTCTCTCTCTCTCTCTCTCTCTTGCCAAGCCATTCCCTTAACGCAATTTCAAGCCGAGAGGAAAATCACTGAGGTGAGCGTCAGGGCCACTTAATATATCCTGTGACATCATCTGTAGTAAAGACAATATGTCTAATGTGTTATATAGTTTACTACTATCACTATTCTTCCATTTATTATCATCAAAATAGTACTTATTTCTCTCATTGAATAAAACATAAAATTACAGAACATGGCAAAAGGTGAATCGAGAGAGAGAGAGAGAGAGAGAGAGAGAGAGAGAGAGAGAGAGAGAGAGAGAGAGAGAGAGAGAGGTTACACATTGCTAGGGCGAAGATTACCTCGTAGAGGTCCTCTCGTCTGTTGAATCATGAGAGAGAGAGAATATGTATATAAAAACCATTTAAAATTTTAATGTGTTAGAGAGAGAGAGAGAGAGAGAGAGAGAGAGAGAGAGAGAGAGAGAGAGAGAGAGAGAATCGTTACACATTGCTAGGGCGAGGATTACCTCGTAGAGGTCCTCTCGTCTGTTGAAACATGAGAGAGAGAGAGAGAGAGAGAGAGAGAGAGAGAGAGAGAGAGAGAGAGAGAGACCTCAGCATGAATTTTCAAGTCTCCGATGATTCCACATTGTGTTAGCGAAGCCCATTTCACCAAACGTGCAACATCTTAGAAATCCGATTGCAATCCACAAGTTGACAACACGTATGCAACAAGTTCGAATACCACTGCTGCTTCTTGTTCTTGTTCTTCTACTTCTTCTTCTTTTTCTTCTTCTTTTATCGCTTCATTTCCCCAGAACAATAACGCATTAGTGTGATGGTAGTGGTGGCAGTAGTAACTATCCACCGCCACTCCACTGCTTTCCATCACAATAATGTGCATCTTCTACATTAAGGAAAGAAGTAGGCAAAAACATAATAAACAATAAAAAGAAAACATTCCATCAGCATTCAGCATCATCTAGTGAGGACGATGATGGGGGGTAGCAAAATGCTTAAAAGCATCCCAAAGTACAAGAGAGGGAGAGGAAGGGGAGGGGGGGGAGGGAGAGGGAGGGGGGGGGGGGGGAAGGTTGAAGACAGCAGCAGTGATGAGAGACTGCAAGCTACGCCCCATTACATAATCACTTAAAGCATAAGTACAAGTGCACACACACACACACACACATACACACACAGACGCACACGCACGCACTTGCACGCAGATTCGTAACCACTACTTTAAAACAGCCCTTGGGAGACCAATTGCAAAATGCTCAAGGCGATGCTGGCAAGATTGTAGTTTAGGGACCAGGAAAAAAAAAGGTATTTGGAAGAGTCACATATTCCTTCTCTCTCTCTCTCTCTCTCTCTCTCTCTCTCTCTCTCTCTCTCTCTCTCCTAAAGTAAAGAGAAACATTTCTAACATTTATGTGTATAACTGAAGAGCGTGGTTCTCTCTCTCTCTCTCTCTCTCTCTCTCTCTCTCTCTCTCTCTCTCTCTCTCTCTCTCTCCTTTGAAGCAAAGAGAAACATTCGTAACCATATCTGCATGCATGACAGACTAGTGTAAGTTTCGATTAAAAGAAACCGAAAAATAACCTTCTGCAGAGAGAGAGAGAGAGAGAGAGAGAGAGAGAGAGAGAGAGAGAGAGAGAGAGAGAGAGAGAGAGAGAGAGAGAGCAGCAATTCCTGCTCTCCTAACCTGTTCTTTGATTCAATTTCTCTTAATTAACAGGGAACAGGATGTCGACTATCCAATCTCAAGCTTCAAACAAGTGTAAAAAAAATGATTTTTCTAATTACTCGGTCGAATTTTTTCTCCATTTTTCCTTTTTGACGAATCTGTGGTTTACAGGCAGGTGTAAGTGTACAGGAATTAAACCCCACCCCCAAAAACAAAATTGTGAAGGCACGTGTAAAATCTACAATTTCGAATCGTGGACAATGACTACAATACAATTTTTAGAGGAATTACGTTCTTATTAGGCACTTTTGTTACTGATCAATATAATGAATAGCCTCTAATTAATAATATATATCCATATATATATATATGTGTATATATATATATATATATATATATATATATATATATATATATATATATATATATATATATATATATTACTTTAGAATTTTTAAGCAAAATTGATAAAAACTTTAGTGTAAATCGGTACCCCTCTGAGATTCCACAGTTTAGTGACTGTTTCTGCCTCTTTATTACCAAGCTTTTGGAATTCTCTCTGCGTTTCCTTACAATTATATTCACTCTTCCTAGCAAATCCAATAAGATTTTAACCAACAGCATTTTCTTACGATATGAGCCAAAAATAAAATCAAATTAATACAACTTTTCACACCAGTTACATACTTCCAGTCAAAACGACCATCTCTTTAGAATGATAACTCATTTATTCCTCTATTCTGGTAATGTAATCATTTTAACACATCCTCTCCCCCTCCCTCTCCACTTTCTCCCCCCTTCCCCTCCCCCTCCACGCCCCAAGGAGATGATTGAAAAAAAAATAGGCGGAAAAAACGGCCATCTTTAATAAACTTCTGAGGCTGAGGACGTTCCTACCTGGAAATGACTTTTCATTCCATCTGACAAGCATTCTCTTCCCTTTATGGCCAAAGTTCACCTTCTAACAACCATCGAGGAGGCGAGAGAGAGAGAGAGAGAGAGAGAGAGAGAGAGAACTCTGGAGTAACAACAGATGTAAACATACACTTATGAGAGAGAGAGAGAGACTGAAAGAGAGAAACAAAAAATATAAGCATCTCCACATATGAGAGAGAGAGAGAGAGAGAGAGAGAGAGAGAGAGAGAGAGAGAGAGACAGAGAGAGAGAGAGAGAGAGAACTTTGGAGTAACAAAAGATGTAAACATATACACTTATGAGAGAGAGATACGTAAAGAGAAACAAAAAATGTAAGCATCTCCACATACGAATGAGAGAGAGAGAGAGAGAGAGAGAGAGAGAGAGAGAGAGAGAGAGAGAGAGAGAGAGAGGGACGAGGGGGGTTAACACTAACAACACTATTATCTCTTCCACAAAGGTGGCTGGAATGAGCATATTTTTGGGACGCATATTCCACTTCCTGAAACAAACTCTAGAAATTTTTTTCTAAATGATCATACTAAACACACAGAGAGAGAGAGAGAGAGAGAGAGAGAGAGAGAGAGAGAGAGAGAGAGAGAGAGAGAGAGAGAGTGAGAGAGATGGAACACGTTATTATCTGTTCCACAAACGTGACTGGAATTAACATATTTTTGGAAGGCGTATTTTACTTCTTGATGCAACCTCCCGAATATTTTTTTCTTCTAGATAATCATACTAAACATAGAGAGAGAGAGAGAGAGAGAGAGAGAGAGAGAGAGAGAGAGAGAGAGAGAGAGAGAGAGAGAGAGAGAGAAGATGCATGGTCTCGAATTTTCTT
>NC_089762.1:40878390-40895890 GCF_040412425.1 Macrobrachium rosenbergii | reverse complement strand
CGTTGTTGCTAACGGTGAGAGAGAGAGAGAGAGAGAGAGAGAGAGAGAGAGAGAGAGAGAGAGAGAGAGAGAGAGAGAGAGAATAATGGCACACTGCGTTGCTTGTTGCTTGACAACTTGCCTGAGAAAGGCAAGCTTGCGACTGACTGTGGATTATTTTGCCTTGTTTAACTAATGGGTAACTTCTGAAAATTACATTAACGGAATTCTCCTCAGTCGTTGCGTAATTTAATCGTGAGGAAACTTCATGTGGAAAAATGACATGAATAAAATATTAATTACGAAACACCGACCTATTCATAAATGATATATAGTTATAACTTTATTTAGCAATTCGGAGGAAAGAATGAAAATCTAAACAAAACGAAACTATAAAAAGTTTGTAAAATTATCAAGATATCTGGCAACTGTATCTACGGTGTGAGTTTGCCAGGTTTTAATTTTTTTATACACCTTTCTCTCTCTCTCTCTCTCTCTCTCTCTCTCTCTCTCTCTCTCTCTCTCTCTCTCTCTCTCAATGTGTGTGTGTGTGTGTGTATATATATATATATATATATATATATATATATATATATATATATATATATATATATATATATATATATATATATATATATATATATATATATATATATATATATATATATTTATATATATGCACATATGTGTTTATATATACATATATATAAACATACACATTACATATGAAAACGCAAAAGAATTAAATAGCGAAAAACCTAAAATTCATTATTACAAATAAAAACCAACCTTCAGGTAATGTCACCCACATACCTTCATAACTGCCAACCTCTATAGGCGCAGTTGCAAATACCTGTGTGTGCCCTGTTTTTAAAAATATCTCTTAAAAAAAAATATAGGGCTCTTTTATCATTTGGAGCAGATCACCTAATGACTTTTTACACTACTTTTTATTACAAATGAGTAAAAAATGCGCCGAAGTTTTTCGGCGCAATCGAGTTTTCTGAACAGCCTCTACAGCGTATAATCAAGGCCACCGAAAATAGAGCTATCTTTATGTGGTCTCGGTATAACGCTGTATGAGCCGCGGACCATGAAACTTCAACCACGGCCCGGTGGTGGCCTTAGCCTATATCGTTGCCAGATGCACGATTATGGCTAACTTTAGCCTTAAATGAAATAAAAACTACAGGGACTAGAGGGCTGCAATTTGATATGTTTGATGATTGGATGGTGGATGATCAACATACCAATTTTCAGCCCTCTAGCCTCAGTAGTTTTCAAGATCTGAGGGTGGACAGCAAAAGTGCGGACGGACAGACAAAGCCGGCACAATAGTTTTCTTTTACAGAAAACTAAAACCAGTAATTAGTTTTCATACGCAAATCGGACAAAAATGATATCCCCTCTGGTTCACATTGAATAAGATTCTATAATTTCATATACTGTAATGCTTACTTAAGCAAGACTTTTTGATGATTTGCGTCGACGAAATCAAGAAAAATGAAGTCCTTTTGATGATTCCATCAAGAGGAACTGCAAGATAACTCAACTGCGTGCGTCGACAAAACCTGAAATGGAATGACACGAAACGCCTTTCTTCAAAATCTCAGACTACTCGAATATAAAAAAAAATGGTCTTTAACACATGCAGAATACCTCTGTTACATTTAAAACTCAAATAACAAGTGATCCCAAAGAACATGAATTACCGGCAGTAATTAACAAACAGCTATAACTAAAGAACGTTGTTTTTCCACCAAACATTCACTAGTAAACAGACACAACGTAACTCCACCGCCGTCAGTTAACATACAACGCAAGTTGCGATGTTCATAAGAAAGAGTAAACAGCCTCAGCACAAAATAAAAAAGCACTTAAGAATTTAATAAAATTTCATAAATAGCTTTCGTTTTTACTATAAAATATACAGAGGTTTTTACGCATGCTCCTCAAAAAAAAACATTAAAGAATTTACTAAAATTCTCATTAACAGCTGATGTTTTTATTGCAAAATATGAAGAGGTTTTTACGCATAATCCTCAAAAAAAAAAAAAAATTAAGAATTCACCAAAATTCTCACTGACAGCTTCCGTTTTTAGTCTCAAATTTGAAGAGAGGTATTTAGGAATACCCCCCCCCCAAAAAAAAATAACCATTAAAGATTTTAATAAAATTCTCATTAACAGCTTCCGTTTTTATTGTAAAATATAATGAAATTCTTCACGCATGCGTCCTCATTCCTTATAAATGTCGGCTAATTAGCGCAGACCAGGTGATAATCTATAAGGTACCTACTAGAGCACTCGATCTACCTGTCGAAAAAAAAAAAAAAGTCCTCCTCCTCGTACCAAAACCTGACATCCACATAAACATATAAACTCAACTCCTGCAATGAAGGCTGCGCCACTCGCTTCATGAAACCCAACGAGGGGTAATTAGCAGAAGAAGGCAATTCTGCTCCGTAATTAGTGGGAGCGAATGCATATCCGAACAGTAATTAATCAGGAGGAGGTAATTACGTAGTGTAACATCATACCTGTATAAAACCAAGGTGCCAAATACGCAAGTCTTAGGTGTAAATTAGGTGTAAATAAAGTGTAAATAAACATGATGCAGCGGAATCAAATGGAAAAACCATATACTATGTACAGATAAAAATGAAATACAGAAATTAGAAATATGGAGATAATATTATACTGGGGTGTATGTATGTATGTGTACGTGTATGTGTATATATGTATGTATGTATATGTGTATATATATATATATATATATATATATATATATATATATATATATATATATATATATAATTAGTATATATATCACACAAAACAGTGAAAAATATGTTTTTTCTGGAAAAAGATAAATAAAGTCAGTTTCTTTTGCCAGGCTTTGGAATTTCCTTCATGCATCTGTTTCCCTGAATCTTAACAAGCGTTGTTCCTTAAAGTGGCCTTTGTACCGTTTCCTTCGTGGTTAAACCCCACCATTCGTCACCACTTTTCCCTCTCTCTCAACACGGAAGACTTTGTGTGAGAGAGAGAGAGAGAGAGAGAGAGAGAGAGAGAGAGAGAGAGAGAGAGAGAGAGAGAGCCAATCCACCAAAACGTCATTCGTTTTCATCAGCCAATCATAAACTACTCCGCAGCGAACTTTACGGTTAAAATGAATTACCAGCCTCCAAGTATAAGAAAATATTGGGCAATACAATACGCCTTTTATTGAAAAACAACAGGAAACAATTATATAAACAATTTTATATATATATATATATATATATATATATATATATATATATATATATATATATATATATATATATATATATATATATATATATATATTTATATAAGAAAAATACAAGCCTGCCCATAATGCTAAATATCTTATAAATCCTGACTTTATTAATACAAGCTCATAGACACAAACCGATCCCAACACGGAACAAAAAAAAAAAAAAGTAAAATCGCAAATCATTCCTGAAAGTTGCACCAGACTTTATATAGTACAGCGAACTGGTGAGAGAAGCAACGGGTGACAATGAGACCTGAGCGCATCAAGAGCGAGTGGAGGAGTGACAAACTCCACAAGGGAGTAACTGAAACCAATGACAAAAGGCTTTAGAAGATTCAGAAAACAAGAATCTTTAACTCCACTTGAGCTGGGGTCATCACACACACACAAACACACACACACACACACACCTCCGGATACTATAACTTTAAATGGAAAGGAAGGTGAGTCATCTGCAATAAAACATTCACGTGTGGATATACGCAACACTTAGCGACGACGAGGACTTCTGAACTCAAAGCCGTTTCTCAGAATGGACTGGGTACATCACTGATCCCCAGTGAGAGACAGGACAGTTAGTTGGAAAGGCATTGCAAAAAAAAAAAAATTTCGAATTTAACGTAACAAAAGCTAGTTTTGTTTCTTGGGAGGACTTGGCAGATCGGTTGTTCTTGCCCTTCTACTTAATATTCTTTTAATTAAAGAACACACACTCACGTATTTTGCAAACACGTACTTCATACAGGTACAAGGGCCCGATATTTAGGGATGCATGTTACCATGCGTATACACAATTACATATATATTTACACACACTATATATATATATATATATATATATATATATATATATATATATATATATATATATATATATATATATATATATATATATATATATAAAGTATATATACATACATACCTATTTATATACTTTCACATAGCTATACCGGACTACAATGACAAAGAAACTAACATTTCTAACTAAAATTAATTTTACTTCAGAGAGGAAACCCGATTTCCAAGAATTTTGACTTTTGAATAAGTGAAGTAGAGAGAGAGAGAGAGAGAGAGAGAGAGAGAGAGAGAGAGAGAGAGAGAGAGAGAGAGAGAGCAGCAGCAGCAGCAGCAGCATGCTGCCAACTCCAATACAAAAAAAAGTTTACAGATTTCTGGGGAAATTTTTTTTGAAAAGGTCTGTGGATTGGTTGATGATAGTTTGTGTCGACAAGTGGTATAAAAAAAAGACTTCGGATCAAAAGCTGGATTTTTAAAGCTTTACGAAGCGAAATGTGAAAAAAAGTACTTTTACTGGTTAAGGGTTCTGGGACGAAAATTGAGCTCCCCACCAAAAAGATAAAAATGGCAAGGATAGTGCTTATACGCACAGCCAACCCCATTCCCCACAACACAAACAAACGGCAAGGGACAAGCGTATATGCACGGACAAATTCCCCCCAAACAATTCGCTACAAAAAAATTTATACCAAGGATACTGCGTAAACGAACATACAGTCGCCCCTCCCCCACCACACACACACACACACACACACAACTGTCAGGGTACTTGCGTATACGCACGGACAGGTCCCACCCCTCCTCCCCATTCCCCAACACACACAACCGGCAAGGGTACTTGCGTATACGCACGACCAAATTCCCCAGCAATAACTTTTGCCGACAAGGGTACTTGCTTATACGCACGGGCAAATCCGCCCCCCTCCCCTACCACCGCCCAATAGCAGTTTTAGCCGTATTTTCAGTGTTGGCGTAAAACTTGAGTTTATATTTTTATACTTTCTTATCAGCAATCTATTATACTTCTCGACTCTCCAACGGCATTTTTCTAATCCTGGAAACGCTGTTCTTTGGAAGCCAGCTTCGCATATTAATATCATATATGAAGTGTCGCACTTGACCTTGGGATTATTTGGATTTTTAAAGTAATAATAATAATAATAATAATAATAATAATAATAATAATAATAATAATAATAATAATAACCAGAGAGAGAAATGAACAATATGCACTAAAGGCAAGATGCCAAAATATAATGATAAAAAATAACAAATATTTCCTGCATAAAAAAATGGTATCCTTTCAAGGACAGAGAGAGAGAGAGAGAGAGAGAGAGAGAGAGAGAGAGAGAGAGAGAGAGAGAGAGAGAAAGAGTGTGGTGTGATCCCAACAATAATTTATATTACAGTAAATATGCGAGAGCAGGGATTTCACGAAATCGCTAGGGAATTGGTGAAATGACCAATTCGCTTAGTAACACTTGATCCCCGAGGGCTAGTACTAAACAGGGCGAAACGGTGATTCATCTACACTGTCTGGCCGTGTTTAGTTCTAGCGGGGGGGTCAAATGTGTTTCGCCTTGTTTAGTACTAGCCCCTGGGGGATTCAAATGTGCTTCGCCTTGTTTAGTACTAGGCCCTGGGGGGTAAAATGTGTTTCGCCGTGTTTAGTACTAGCCCCTGGAAGGGTCAAATACACTTAGGGACATTTGATCCCCCCAGGGATTAGTATCAAACACGGCGAAACAGTGTAGATGAATCACTGTTTCGCCGTAATTAGTACTAGCCCTCGGGGATCAAATGTTCCTAAGCGAGTTGCTCATTTCCCAAATTCCCTATGGATTTCGTGAATTCCCTGATTTCACATATTTACTGTAACATATATGTCTACCTTTAAATACTGCAATCACATCGGATTAGTCAAACAGACCTAGCGCCTACGCAAAAGATAATAAGCTTCAAATCACAACTGCTGAGAGAGAGAGAGAGAGATTAAAGGCAAGAGTGTGGTGTGAACCCAACAATAATTTGCATATAAGCCTACCTTTAAATACAGCAATCACATCGGGTTAATCAAGTAGACCTATCGTCTAGCGCAAGAGAAAATAAGCTTCAAATCTCACCCCAGAGAGAGAGAGAGAGAGAGAGAGAGAGAGAGAGAGAGAGAGAGAGAGAGAGAGAGAGACCCGAACAATAATTTGCATATAAGCCTACCTTTAAATACAGCAATCGCGAAGCTGTTAACCAAATAGACCTAGCGCCTACGCAAAAGATAATAAGCTTTGAATCTTAACTGCTGAGAAGAGAGAGAGAGAGAGAGAGAGAGAGAGAGAGAGAGAGAGAGAGAGAGAGAGAGAGATCAGGTACGGAGAAGAAGGAAAAGAAGAAATCACACAAACCACACTACAGCTTTAAAGAGGGAAGAATGCTTACCCGTACTAAACCTGATACTGGTAATAACATCAGCGGTTGTGGCAAGCATCATCTACGCGAGATTCTATGCAACGGAAGAAGATTAAGAAGAAGAAGAACAAGAAGAAGAAGAGAGAGAGAGAGAGAGAGAGAGAGAGAGAGAGAGAGAGAGAGAGAGAGAGAGATACACTATAGTCTATGGTTCGTTTGGCATCATGCTGTGAAATATTGTACGTGTGCGGGAAGAAGAAGAAGAAGAAGAAGAAGAAGAAGAAGAAGAAGAAGAAGAAGAAGAGAGAGAGAGAGAGAGAGAGAGAGAGAGAGAGGATATGCTATAGTCTATGGCTCGTTTGGCATCAATCTGTGAAATACGTCTGCGGGACATAGACGCAAACAGCAAGAGAAACAGCAACAAGAACAGCAAGAGCAACAGCAGAAACAGCAACAATGAAAGGCTGCCCGACCCGATCCCCTGATCACCGACAACATCATCATCATCATCATCATCATCATCATAATCATCATCATAATCATCACTCAAGTCGCTTGCGCAAGATCGCTGTAAATGCCCTGAATTATGCAGACCATTATGACTTGCTTCTCTCTCCCTCTCCCTTCCTCTCCCTCTCCCTCTCCCCTCCAACTTAACTCTCTCTCACTCTCTCTCCCTCGTGTCTTTCTAAATACAAGGAGACTCTCTCTCTCTCTCTCTCTCTCTCTCTCTCTCTCTCTCTCTCTCTCTCTCTCTCTCCAGGGGACTCCAAACGCCCTTCCTGAGAGGATAATTATGAAACTTACCGGGATGAGGAGATGCTGTGAGAGAAAAGCAGGAGGGGGAGGGGAGGGGAGGGGAGGGGAGGGGAGGGGAAGGGGGAAGGGGGAAAGGGGGAGGAGGAGGAGGAGGGGAAGAGGGTGAGGGGTGAGGGGGATATAGGTAAGGGGGTGGTGTCAGAGACTTACGAAGGTGGTAGTCGAAGGACTGAAAAGAGATGGAAGTTTTGTAAAGAAAAAAATATGCGGGGGAACAAAATGAGAGAGAGAGAGAGAGAGAGAGAGAGAGAGAGAGAGAGAGAGAGAGAGAGAGAGAGAGAGGATAATATTACCGTACTGAGTCAAAATACAAGAGAGAAAAGCCATTAAATAAAGTATTTGTAAACGCCTAGGTCTAAAATTCTCATGAAAAAAAAATTACCCATGTGATACCTCTTTAATAGTTACGCATAGGCTACATGCGTAGGTTTGCGTGTGTTGGTGTTGGCTGCCTTACGCGTGAAGCGTAGCCATGGAAATGCTTGCGAGCGTTATTTCTCCAGTCCGCCTTGATGTAAGCTAGGTATACATTTCAGAATAATGGATAAATGGGGTAATATGGGTCAGAAAAAAATCAAAACATGGGAATGAGGAAAATGGACAAAGGCATAGCCATGGGATGATAGAACGAAGACTCAACATCAACCATCAGATGCTCAACATCAGGTAAACGGGATACACTGACAGACAGACAGAGAGAAAAGAGTTATAAATCTACCTACGGCATGAATCATTAACAGCAAGAAACGTAGCAATAACAGAAAGAGAGAAAACGTGGGAGGAGGGGGCATATGAGAGAGAGAGAGAGAGAGAGAGAGAGAGAGAGAGAGAGAGAGAGAGAGGGTTGAGAGTGCGTAGCGCGGCGTAGCTCCCTCGCCTGACCGATCAATAGTGGCAAGCCCGGTACTAGCTCTCCTGCCACCCCAGAAGCTCGCTCTCTCTCTCTCTCTCTCTCTCTCTCTCTCTCTCTCTCTCTCTAGAGCAGCAGATCCTCCATCTCTGGCAGAGCCAGCATCACCATCCCAACAACGCCACTCCGCCTTGATGGTGAAGCAACTACAGACATGAATTAGGACTATCGCTGATACCAAAACAGTCCTTCTTCTTCATAACCTGGGTATCAAGTAACCTGGGCCCGACCTGGTCAAGAATTGATGGGCATGGCCTCCGCTGCTGCCACGCCACTCGAGCAAACAATGTGGTGGGTTCCTCAGTTCCCCAAAACGTCGACGGAAGGACCTCGTCGTTGTAAATAAACAATGGGGAACATAAGACCTTTACCTGTTTCAATTCCACTGCACAAGTCGGCACAGAAATTTGGCTTCAGATTCTATATTACAGTAAAAAGTCTCTATTTATCTATTTTATTTACGAATTGGCAAGTTTCTAGTTCTCGAAGAAAGAAAACATCCTCTGTGTTGGATCCTTCGTCAGAGAAGAACAAAAAAGAAAAGAAAATAAAAACAATTACAACAGCCAGGTAGCCATCACAGTAATAAAGGAAAAAGTAAGTAATTCTGCACCTCGTTCTCTCTTTCTCTTAACCCCCTTGCATATTCAGTGGTGCGGTTCAATAACTGATGCTGCTCTTGGATGTTGTTGCTACTGCTGCTGCTGCTGCAGCAGCAGCCTCTCTGCATCTCTCCTCACTAAAAACAGCATCACAGCATCAACAGCAGCATCACAACATCATCTAAGGAGATAAAACTACACCTGCATCTTAATCGTTATCGCTTTTATTGTAACCAACACTTCTGGGCTGAGAGCTTTTACACCTGTCCACCCCTTCCAGCAAAGATATGGAGGCAGCCATTGCTCTTTCCCCCTCCCCCTACCCTTCCACCTCTCCCAGCAACACCCACTCGATGGCAAGTAGGGTCATGGGATGGGAGAGGTAGGGAGGGGGAAAGTAAATGTAAATACGCCAAGAAGAGGCTGTGCTCATAAGAGCATTCCCATGACCAAAGTTTTCTCACTGTAAATCATGCGAAGACTTCTCTGTGCCTGACCTGATGTTGTTATTGTTGTTGTTGTTGTAACAAAGATGGACGCCGTCGTGGAGAGGAGCAGGAGGAGGAGGTTGAGGTTGATGGCTGAGGTGAAGGAGGAGAGTAAAACAGGAAAGGTTCTCCACAGAGACTCAAAATCAATCTGCTGCTCTCCCTCCAAACACACTGGGTTATATGTATTCCTATTCGCCCTACGAACACTGTAATGACCAAAGGGCTCCAGCAACCGCTTTCTCTCCCTCACTCTCTCTCTCTCTCTCTCACTCTCTCTATCTCTATCTCTCTCAAGTCTTACCTTCTTCTTCTTCTCCTTATTCTTCTTCTTCTTCTCCTGCTGGTGTGGATGCTGACGACGACGGTGTTTCTCCTCCTGATGCTCCTGATGCTGCTACTGCTGATGATGATTCTGATGCTGCTGCTGCTGCTGGTGCTGGTGGTGCTGCTGCCTGGAGGTGGAGGAGGCGGACGCGGCGGCGGAGGTGGAGGTGGAGGTGGAGGAGGAGGAAGGAGGAGGCGGAGGAGTCTGAGAGTGGTGGTGGTCGCACTTCCAGAGATATTAAACACTTGGGAAGGATGCACAAGGCAACAACAACAACACGCCGCCACACGTCACCGTACCAAGGGATACCTCAACACAACAACACTTTCGTCCGTCGTCGCAGGGGGGAAGGGAGGGAGGTAGGGAGAAGGAAGGTAGGGAGACGTAGGGAGAAGGAGGGAGGAGGCGCAGCAGCAGAAGGGGGAGGAAGAGAGAGGAAAAGCGAGCGAGCAGCAACTTTCTCTTGTCCTTTCTTTTAGGTTTTTATCTCCTCTTTCTCTCTCTATCTCTCTCACACAAGAGAACCGTTATTATTGTTCTTCTTCTTCTTCTTCTTCTTCTTCGTCTGTCAGTGATTAGACCTAAGTAAGTGAGTGAGGAGAGCAGCTCTTTAACGGCTTTTCGGAGGAACAGGGCAACAACCAAACGCCTCCAGCTTCTTTTCTTCCTTTTTTTTTTCGAGGGGAGGGAAACGTTGTTGTCGTGATGGGAGGCAGACGACAGACGACGACAGACGACGACGACGACAGACGACAACAACAACAACAACAACGGGTCGGGTAGTTACCGGCAACCAAACGTTGTGGAGCACGCGTGCGAATGTGATGGCTAGCGATGTGGCAGCCGAGCCGAGCCGCGCCGAGAGAGAGCACCCAGCGGTGTTGGTGGAGTTGGTGGTGGGGATACAGCCCCTCTTTTGAGGGGAAGGGGAGGGGAGAGGGGAAGAAAAGGGGAATGAGAGAGAGAGAGAAAGAGAGAGAGAGAGAGAGAGAAGAGGACAGGAACTCCCATGCACGAAGGAGGAAAAAGGAGGCAAATGACTATAGGTCTATTAGCAAGCTCAAGTAGGTGGTGCTACCGGCAACTTTAGTCTCAACCGTCACATCTAATGTAAAACGTTAGACGCTGACGTAGATGACGCATCCATTTACATCCAGGCCGTCAAATTTTGCATATTATAACCGACTCCCAATCAAAATACAGGTTTTCGAAATGAGAAAGGGGAAATACTCCCTTAGGAGCGGAGGACTGCATGCAGCGCGCAAACGCAGAAGGAGAGAGGAGAGGAGAGGAGACGAGGCGAATCGGTTCGAGTGTTGTAGCTTCGCACGAGTTGATGAATGAAAGAGAAGGTGAAAGCACTGCGCATGCGCGGGCAGTACTAAAAAGCATATATATATATAATATAATGAGTTTATATATATATATATATATATATATATATATATATATATATATATATATATATATATTCTATACAATGTTTATGCGTGCTGCATACAAAGTAATACAAATTGTTAAAATTCATTTGAATACATTCGAAAGTACCCGTAAATGTTATTTAATGTTAGGTTACATTAAAAACCCTTGATGGAGAGAGAGAGAGAGAGAGAGAGAGAGAGAGAGAGAGAGAGAGAGAGAGAGAGAGAGAGAGAGAGAGAGAGAGAGAGAGAGCCAAAACGAACCTTCACCTACCTGTGTACTCATATATAAGTCAATCTTTGTTAAATCACACTGATTACAAACCATCCGAAGTCCGGACTGTTACCTGAACAGTACACCTTTCAAGTTCACAAGTCCCCCCACACCCAAAAAAAAATAATTATAAACAGGCTTCTTGTGAACAAACTTAAAGAAACAAAACCACTCGTTTCCTCCTACTGATCTACCAAAAACAATTTAACCAAACTAAGGAACTGAAATTCTTAAACTATCATAGTACTGGTCGAGGGAGTACATGACCTTGAAATAAAATTCTAACCAATTACGTCCTAAGAAAGGCTTTAGCATTTACTCTCGACTTTTCGAATGAAAGAAATAATAATAATAATAATAATAATAATAATAATAATAATAATAATAATAATAATAATAAATTAAAATATAACCAATCACATCCCAAGAAAGTCTTTAGCAATTACTCTCGACTTTTCGAATGAAAGAAATAATAATAATAATAATAATAATAATAATAATAATAATAATAATAATAATAATAATAATAATAATAATAATAATAATAATAAATTAAAATAACCAATCACATCCTAAGAAAACTTTTAATAATAATAATAATAATAATAATAATAATAATAATAATAATAATAAATTAAAATAATAATAATTTAAAAATCACATCCTAAGAAAGTCTTTAGCAATTACTCTCGACTTTTCGAATGAAAGAAATAATAAAATAATAATAATAATAATAATAATAATAATAATAATAATAATAATAATAAATTAAAATGCACAAAAGCCTAAGAAAAATTCAACTTTTCGAAAGAAAAAAAATAAGAAGGAAACTTCGAAAGATAAGAAAAAGCAATGAAAGAAGGGACTAATGACTTGTTGGGGAGGGGCGTGGAAAGGGAGGGGGAGAAGTACAAATTTGAACCCATAAAAATATCGAGTTCCAAGGAAAAAAAAAAAACTTCGTGAAAGAGAAAAATCTGTGTTCAAGAAAAAAAAAAAAAAAACTACAAACTTCACCAAATTCAAACGCCCAGTCAACATGCAACCTTCCATCAACTCTTGAATTTTATTATAACAAGTTTCATTTATTTTTATTTTCAAATGAAAGTTCTAAGGTAAAAAGTTCCACTAAGTAAAAATGAAAAAGTTCCATTACTCCAGGGTTGGCGTTTGAGAACTCGCTCGCCAATTCCAGGGGTTACGGGGTTACGGGTCGATCTCGTGTGATTTTTCCTTTCGTCGGGGAAAGTGAGAGAGAGAAAGCGAAAGCGAACTGAGTTAGAAAGTGTCGAGGGGCGAACTGTCGAAAGGGTTAATCTCATAATGGTTTTAAATGCTAGATAAACACACATTATATAGTGTATATATAAGATAATTATAATATATAATGTCTCAGTTGTCTAGACATTGATTATATCTAGACATTGATTATATATAAATATATATATATATATATATATATATATATATATATATATATATATATATATATATATATATATATATATATATATATATGTGTGTGTGTGTGTGTGTATATATATGTATATAGACATATATATAGATATATATACATATATAATACATACATGTACATATATATACATATACGTATTGCATACATACATACATACACACACACACACATATATATATATATATACATATATATATATATATATATATATATATATATATATATATATATATATATATATATATATATATATATATATTATATATAATTAGTCTCCAGATCAGCTGGAGAGTGACACACACGACCTCTTGGTAATCCAAAGCAACAGAGGTATGGGGGATCGGAATCTCATCACACAAGCCTTCAAAACTTTCTACGTTCTTGACACATACAAGTTTCCATTCTGAAGAATGGAGTATCATAAAGACACCCTATTCTTCACTACTCTTCAAAGCCATAATTAGTCTCTCTCTCTCTCTCTCTCTCTCTCTCTCTCTCTCTCTCTCTCTCTCTCTCTCTCTCTCTCTCTCCCTAAAGCACGAATCAACGCTCCCATAAAATTATCATCTCATCGCATCACGCGACAAAACCTCATTCTAATCTCTCTCTCTCTCTCTCTCTCTCTCTCTCTCTCTCTCTCTCTCTGTAATCCTGTCTACCTGTCCACTATGAAAGTTACAGCTTCTGACCATCTGTATTACAAAACTGTAAGATGTTTCAGAGACAAGAGAATACAGGTAAGATGGGGTTCTGTCCAGAAAAATTACTGAAACTGTATAATAAAAATTAATGATGATAACTACTATACTTCTAGTTTTAAGTGAAAAGTGGCAGTGCTTAACAGTCGTAACTACTTGTAATTTTAAGTGAAAAGTGACAAGTGATTTCCATAGACTTTTTTACCAGTTAATCTCGTAGGGTTCCGCTAGTTGCTCATTTTCTACTATTTTATTAATACATCTTTCTGAGGAAATATCCTATAATTCTCACAAGGCAAAGACCAGCAACTCCATTTATTTATTTATTTATTTATTCTTTAATTAATTAATTTATTTACTTTTTTGCCTAGTGTAATGACAAACAAACGGCTAATTTCAATACAATTATTTATTTATTTACTTTTCTTCCTACATTGATGACCAACATATGGCCAAATTTATACAGACTTTAATCATGTATAATAAAAAAAAATCCCTGCAAATATTACTCATTATATTCATTACCAATTATTTAACTGTTAAACGCAAAAGCAATTCCAAAAGATAGATTGTCAGCATTCAATGTTCGCAACAGGTAGGGCTGCCTAACTAAGCCTTTACGTTCAGACACCTTTAATTTGAACACCGAGAGAGAGAGAGAGAGAGAGAGAGAGAGAGAGAGAGAGAGAGAGAGAGAGAGAGACTTCGAAATGCGTCAACTAGAAGTCTTGCCGCCAGACGCCCTATCTAAATTTTAGTTATGACCTATGACCTGCTCGCCTCGGGGTCATCATAATGCTCGGCAGAGATTTCTGAACCCTAATCCGTGTGTGTGTGTGTGTGTGTGTGTGTGTGTGTGTGTGTGTGTGTGTGTGTGTGTGTGTGTGTGTGAGAGAGAGAGAGAGAGAGTCTGAAGTCAAATAACAATAAATGCAAATCTGACTTTATACTGTAAATATAAATACGCATTTTTTCTCATCTACGGTAACGCACCCTAACTATCAAGAATCTAAATGCCATTTTTAAAAGACAAAAATAGTTACAGTAACTTCTTGAAGGATAATAAATATTAAACCCTTTGCGCGACCAAGAGAGAAAATGAGATAAGTGGTCATGGACGTTCGTGAGACGCATGACGAGAATATTGAAAACTAGTCTCATTTATTCCTCTTCTCTTCTGGGGGAGGACGGAGAGAATAGAATAGAATATAGAATTTAGGCCAAAGCCCAAGCGCTGGGACCTATAAGGCCATTCAGCGCTGAAACGGAAATTGACTGTAAGAAAGTTTGAAAGGTGTAACGGGACGAAAACTTCGCAGTTGCACTATGAAATAACTTAGAGATGGTACAAAGTCGGATGGAAGAAAGATTATGAACGGAGGTACACTAAAATGAATGAAAAATGCCTACAGTGCACCACGTGAGGTGCACTGACGGCATTACCCCTTACGAAGGGGGATGAGGGGAAAGATGGAGTTACAGAAAGCAGTTCCATGGATTCGTTATCGACAAGGAAAAATCATAAAAAAAATTTTTTCAGTTAAATCTCATGTTAAAAAAAATATGATTGGCTGGAGAGGAAAAAACATCGAACTTATTTCATGTTAAAATTATTTTAAAATTAAATCTCATGTAAAAAAAAAAATTTGTTTGAAAAGAAGTGACCGACTGAAATTTTTGCGAAAATTAGTTTGAAACTTTCAGGTTAATTTTGTGTACTTTTTTTTTACCTTTGAATCGTCTTAATTCAGTCTTGCTAAATATATATATATATACATATATATATATATATATATATATATATATATATATATATATATATATATATATATATATATATATATATATATATATATATATATATATATGATTAATTGGACCGGAAAAAGCTACTGCAATTTGTGTGATAACTATTTTGAAAGTTTCAGGTTAATTTGTTTCTTACCTTTGGAAACTTCAAGTTAATTTCATGTATTTACTTTCGTGGATGTTGAGTTATTTCTGAGCATTTACTTCTGGAAATGTCAAATTCATTGCAGTTAATTTCGATAATTTACCTCAGGATGTCACATGTTAATTTGTCTTTCGCGCGTAATCCTTCTCTGAAATATGTGTTAATAAATAAATATATATAAAAATTATAAATTAAACACATAAATAAATAAGTAAATAAATGAATAAACGGAACCTTGTACAGAGCACGAAATCGTACGATACCAAGAGCAATCTGACCAACTGAGTGGTTTAGGTCTGTTAGGTGACGTCACGGCTCCCTTTTAATAAAAATACTGAGGGCAGTACTTCAAGATTTCACATTTGTTTTAGTTGTTAAAAACAACGACTGCCACCAAGATACCACGATTTAAATGAGTAAAATATAATTAACAACAGGTAGAGACACCAGGTGAAACCTAGATTAAAGCAATGTTAACATTACGCTAGATCAAAGGTTAGCAATACAAAGGTATGAGAAGTACCACCTCCACCATCAACATAAAACTAATGTTGTCGATGATCGAACCACGAAAGCCTATTTACCAGAGTCATCAATACTTGAGAGAGACCATTTCCCCCACACAATCTTATCGCGAACTCCGCTGCAGTCTCCCTGATGCTAAGTGTCAATACCGTTATTTGAAGGTACACCTTCAACTCGAGCGGAATTTGTGTCCTTGCAATTTTCTATTTACGCCTTTTCTCTCTCTCTCTCTCTCTCTCTCTCTCTCTCTCTCTCTCTCTCTCTCTCTCTCTCTCTCTCCTTCAACAGATTGGAAACACCTTTTTATCAGTCATTAAAAAGTACCTCTCTCTCTTTCTTCTTCAATAGTATCAGTCATTAAAGAGTACTCTCTCTCTCTCTCTCTCTCTCTCTCTCTCTCTCTCTCTCTCTCTCTCACTTCCAACATATATGAAGCACCTTTTCATCAACCATTTACATATCTCTCTCTCTCTCTCTCTCTCTCTCTCTCTCTCTCTCTCTCTCTCTCTCACTTCCAACATATATGAAACACCTTTTCATCAACCATTTACGCACCTACCTCTCTCTCTCTCTCTCTCTCTCTCTCTCTCTCTCTCTCTCTCTCTCTCTCTCTCTCTCTCTCTCTCTCTCTCCTGTTAACATATATGAATCACCTTCCCATCAGCCATATACCTAACCCTTTACATACCTACCTACCTTTCACCAGCCCAGGCTGATAACCCCTGCAATTAAGCTAGATCATATCCCTCCCCCCACAAAAAAAAGGAGGTAGGGACGGGGGTTAAGATAGACAATGAAAAAGAAAAGATGACATAACACAAAGGGAAAGCTTGTCAGTAGAGCTCTCCAGGTATACAAAAGAGAGAGAGATGCCTGTAATCACGAGAGATAGGATAGGCCTTTCTCGTCCCTTTGGGTCTTCCTTGGGAGACGTACATTGTATGGATGTTTGGAGGCTGTATGGTGTCACCAAAGGGAAGTGTCTACTGAGAGATACGTCCTTTCATAAATGCTTACATAATACATACATACAAAGCAATGTACATACTGTATATACATGTATACATACACAAGGGGAAGTGTCTCCCGAGAGGGAGGTCCTTTCATAAATGCTTACATAATACATACCCTACAAAGCAATGTACATACATACGTAGCCTATATACACACACATACACAACAAGCTATGTACATATACATACATACAAAGCTACATACGTAAACAGACACACAAATAAAGTCATACCAAGTTACATATTTACATACAAAGCTACGTGCATACATACATACGTTAATTAAATTTCAAAATATGCAGAATCGGTGTAATTTTTTGTTTTCATAGTTTTGTTTACTACTGCTAGTCTATACATACATACATACATACATACATACATACATACATACATACATACATACATACATACATTAGCATTTTATATAGTTGCATATAGTTGTATCTTACATTTAATTAATTTATTTGAATGCAGAGAATCGTTACTATTTATTGTTTTAATGTTTTTTTAC
>NC_089762.1:40870890-40873390 GCF_040412425.1 Macrobrachium rosenbergii | reverse complement strand
TATCTATTCATTTAAATATGTATTTATTCATCTATTATATTTCTTTTATTTATTGTAGGGGAAGTTCTCGGGCAAATGTTAAAGATTCCAAAAATAAAATAAAAGGGAATTGGTGAATAAATGTAAGCTTGCCGTGCTGATTATTAAGATATAACTTTATTAGGATCATTGTAAGGCAAAGGATAATACAATGAAATCAAATCTGTAGAAAACGAACGCTATAATGATGCAACTACAGTAATAAAACGAAGATGTTGGATTTTCTTTTAATAAATAACGTTCAGCAGTTTATAACATTACAAAAACAAGAGATTATACTTGACCTTGTTCTAGAAATTTAGCCATCATGTTTAATATCAGTGTTCGCATTATTACAACGCGATATTTGCCGTTATTACAATTACAGTTATCGTTTTACCATTGCAGTAATAACGGTTATTGTGATATCGTGACAATGGGCGCATTTGCCGAAGCAAAATTATTACTTAATTATTGGTTTGCTGTCGGGTAATGAAAACCAGTTTCTAACCAATTTTTTTTTTTGTATTTATACGATCAAATGTTTTTTATTTTTTATAGTGACTGTGAACGTGGTTCGAAACATCATTATGTCTCCTGGTTTACAATATTCTTACATCAAAATAAAATATTTATTTCTGGATGTACGACTAAAAACCTATCGATATGTTTATATATATATATATATATATATATATATATATATATATATATATATATATATATATATATATATATATATATATATATATATATATATATATATATATATGTGTGTGTGTGTATGTATGTGTCTGTGCCCTGCAGATTCATAAACATTAAAGACAATGACATAAAAACAAAAGATTAAATGAAAACTCCAGTACATACATAACAAAATCAATAAATTCAAACGAAGAATCTAAAAAAAAAAAACTCTCCCCAAAAACTTCAGAAAGACGATAATTACCTTCCTCAACCGGGATAATATGCAAAAACGCCTCCCACGTTCTAAGATTAGAGCAACTGCCCTAACTCAAGAAGCGGCGACAGAGCTCAAAATAAATAGCTGTAGCTAACCAGCCATGCATAACAAATAGCCATGATTGACAGGACATCACAAATCCATGCATCATGCATGTGGGAGAGTGACACCAGGCGTGTGTTTAGTCCAAGATAAAGAAAAAAAGGTGGGATCAACCGAGCCCATTTATTTATGAAATATTCATAGCTTCATGGGCAGGACAAGGAGAGTGAAGGAGACATCTTGTTCTAGGCCAGGCCAAAATTGGGTGGCTTTGTTTTTCGCATGTCTGTGTGTCTGTCTGTCTGTCTGTCTGCCTGTGTTAGAAGGGTGTCTCGAGCACGAATGACTGGATTCTGATTTTATAATCTGTAGGCATGGAAACCACCTAATCCATTAATCATCAAAACACTTAATACCCTTGCATGGCAAGAAGTACTTTATAAAGAGCATACCCCTTTTACAAACACTCAAATAAGTCCACTTCTCGAGATTAATAATTTTGGGAGAAACTGGGGTCAGAACTGATTTGGTTTCCATAGTAACAAAACGTTAATTCTGACCTGATTTCTCCAAGAAGCTAACCATCTCATAAAGGTCACCAAATGAACATACCTACCATGTCTCATCAAATTCTGTTCAATCGTTCTTCAGATATCCTGCTAACACACTAACACAGACACAAGTGAAATTGTGACATTATAGCAACACCATTGACAGAATAACGAAAAAGAAAACGTTATTTCCTTACAGAAAACGGGATATATATATATTTTAGGTTCCCTGTTAACTAGCAAGTGTCTTGGCAAAGAAGAGGTCTCGACTTGTTTACATCAAAACAGAATGAAATAATTTCACGAATTTGGTGGTATATTCTTCTCTCTCTCTCTCTCTCTCTCTCTCTCTCTCTCTCTCTCTCTCTCTCTTCTCTTTACACACACACACACACACACACACACACACACACATATATATATATATATATATATATATATATATATATATATATATATATATATATATATATATATATATATATATATATATATATATATATTAATGAAGTGTAACTGTTACAATTATTTCACTTACAAGAAGACAATTGTCAGTATTCATATGATTTATAGGATGAAGACCAAAGAGTCAGTTGAGAGAGAGAGAGAGAAATGCCTCAAGCTCGTTTCAACTCGGTTATTGATCTGCCAAGCATCGGTGATACACTTTTGCACCAAAGAATTGAATATAAACAATCCCAATGCAATCTGAACTTTCCCCCTACAAACTGTCTAAAACCTTAATCGGAAATGTGGTTGTATTTCTTCCTACAGCTGTTGGAAATCTCTTTCGGAATTTTCGGTTTATCACCAGACTTTTCGCCTGTCAAATACATCAATGCTCAAAATGCATCAGTTCAGAATTTGGAATCGCACAGAAAATGCAATTTTATTTCATGAGTTTTCCACATATGCTTTAATCTGC
>NC_089762.1:40850890-40865890 GCF_040412425.1 Macrobrachium rosenbergii | reverse complement strand
GCACGAAGAAGAAGAACACAAAGAAGAAAACAAGAACAAAAAGAACAAGAAGAAAACAAGAACAAGAAGAACAAGAAAAAGAGCACGAAGAAGAAGAACACAAAGAAGAAAACAAGAACAAAAAGAACAAGAAGAACACGAGAAGAAGAACACAAAGAACAAAAACACGAAAAACAAGAATAGGAACATGAACAAGAACAAGAACAAGAAGAACAAGAACAAGAAGAAGACATATGGAAGCCACAAACTTTCAACCTCTTCAAGAGGGGAAGGCCACTAAGGTCAGAAAAAACAGAAGCAGGAAGAGAATTCCAAAGTAACGCCACATTTCCTATTGTCAGTTGACAAATTACAGCCAATAGAGAGGAAAATGTGGTAGCCGTTTAACTAATGGCTCCCAAATTACCTCGCCGAGAGCCGTGACTTCTCGCGCAGATGGAATAACTAAAATGTGAGGAGGAGAATCTTTATAACAAATATCGATATTAATATGAAAATATTTATATCTTAATGTCAATGCAGTATTTTATCGTTAAAAGCAGTACTACCGTTACCAATTGTCATATAAACAAATGAAAAATGTGCCTAAGTTTCTTCGGAACAATCGCGTTTTCTGTACAGCGTATAATCAAGTGGGTCCTGAATCAAAGCCACAGAAAATAGAAATTTTATCTTTCGGGGGTCTCGATATAATGCTGTGTGACTCGCGGCCCATGAAACTTTAACCATGACCGGGTGGTATCTTATCCTATATCGTTGCCAGAAGCACGATTATGGCTAATTTTAACCTTAAATAAAATAAAAACTACTGAGGCTAGAGGGCTGCAATTTGGTATGTTTGATGATTGGAAGGTGGATAATCAACATAGCAATTTGCAGCCCTCTAGCCTCAGTGGTTTTTAAGATCTGAGGGTGGACAGAAAAAGCGCGGCCAAAAAAAAAAATGCGGACGGACAGACAAAGCTGGTACAATAGTTTTCTTGTACAGAAAACTAAAATGAACGAAGGTAAGGGTAACCACGACCAATCTAATAGCTTTTTTGTAGACAAGGCCTGAAAAACAACAAAATGGAAATAAAGAGAGGTAGACAAGGAAAACAAACGGTCATGAAATGCACATGGGATTGACAGGGGGGGAACTCAACGCTTAAGTTAGTTCTGAAAAAAAAAAAATTTGCTACACGAAGACAGACCAGAGAACACTTACTTATTCTGCCTACAAAAATCATCCGAGTTAGATCTAAGCAAATATTTAATTCCCAAACTTAGGCCTATATGCAACAGTTGACTCTTTCATATGTTGCATGCAATTTGTCACGTCAATTGAGAGCCGGCGAACAAGAAAGTTATTAATAACGAAAGCCACCTACAATGAAAACTGGATGAAAGGTTTATTCGGCAGCAAGAGGACACTGGATAGATTAAAAGTCTTTTGAACTGAAGCTGAAACAATTTCCATAAAGTCTGGAAAGCCAAAAATGCTAAAATTGCACTGCACTCTTTAAACACTGAATATTATCAAAACATATAAGAGTTAAATTGCCAACCTGGGTTCAATGCACAGGTCAGAAACTGAGTTCACCTTAGGTGCATTTTAATTTTTTAATTTTTTTAAAGTAACTCTTTTAGGTATTTTTTTTTAAATGTAAAAATTAGTATTAAATTTTAAATATTATTTTAAAATTTGGGTATTTTAAATTTTTTTTCTTAAATATTAGTATTTAATTTTAAATATCAATTTTACATTTGGGCATATTTAAATTATTTTTTAAAATATTATTTAAAAATTATCTTCTATCGTATCTTTTGAATTCGTAACTTCGCAAAATGGAGAATAGTCTAAGGTGTGTGTTGGTTTAATTTAAACCTACTTTAAAAAGAAATATTGGGCCTGATGTGGACCTCTGGATTCTGCTCAAACACCAGAGACCAGAAGGCGTGTATCAATGACCAGACATCTTAAATAAAACTGAATAAAACTTCATAAATAATCACTACAATCCCGAAACCACTTAAGAGACTCAAGTCACATAAATATAATCTCAAAAAACATTTGACTTAAAGATACTCAAGTGACATAAAGCTAATCCCAAAAATATTTGGCTAAGGTATTTAATTACTTGAGCAAACTACGGCCCACGAAAACACTCGTATTCAAGAGAAGATTAAACAATAAACACAATTAAATAATAAACATAATTAAGAGTCAAACACCATCCGACTCACGCTACCTTGTAGACACAGGAAAGGACACTCTTGTGATTACAGAATAATTACGCCAAATTTATTGTCCGGACGAACTATAAAAACGACCCGAACTCACGTCAACCGAATCACGACAAAAAGAGAGAAAGAGAGAAAGAATAAGAGGAAGAAAGAAAGAAAGGCGCAACAAGTGAGTGATGAACAAGTGAGACTGGAAATAGAGAGAAAAAGAAAGGAAAATAAAAAAAAAAATAAGACAGAAGGAAAATATAAATAGCATTTCGAGGAGGTAATCACGTGACTTGTGTGTGTGTGTGAGAGAGAGAGAGAGAGAGAGAGAGAGAGAGAGAGAGAGAGAGAGAGAGAGAGAGAGAGAGAGAAAGAGTAAAAAAATTCTTTATTCCATTAAAAATCGTTACTACATACATTTTAGGGCAGTTAATCGCGATGAGAGAGAGAGAGAGAGAGAGAGAGAGAGAGAGAGAGAGAGAGAGAGAGAGAGAGAGCTACGATTAGATATCTATCTTACACCATACATGAATTGTCATCAAATTTGAAAATTTCCTTTTCTCTAGCAGCATTCTTCTGGGATTCTCCCGAGAGAGAGAGAGAGAGAGAGAGAGAGAGAGAGAGAGAGAGAGAGAGAGAGAGAGAGAGAGAGAGAGAGAGTCTCCAGATTAAGGAAGTAAATCCAGACAATGAGTAGCACACACAACTCTCAGAGGTGGAATAAAGGACAAGATACATCTGTCGAGATTTGAGACAGGTAATCCATCATCAGGAGCAGCAAGGAGAGAGAGAGAGAGAGAGAGAGAGAGAGAGAGAGAGAGAGAGAGAGAGAGAGAGAGAGAGAGAGAGAGTAGATCTCGTGAAAGCGTGCATATGGTTATCAGGTGGGATACAATTTCTTTAAAAGAAAATGACATTATTAAAGAGAGAATATGGAAATAATTTCCAGAGAGAGAGAGAGAGAGAGAGAGAGAGAGAGAGAGAGAGAGAGAGAGAGAGAGAGAGAGAGAGAGAGAGAGAGGGCTGGATCGCAGGACAGTGTGCATACGATTAGCTGCATACGATTAACAGGTAGGATACAAGGTCTTCGAAAGAAAATGATGAGATTAAAGTGAGATTAAAGAAAGTACAATATGGAGACATAATTTGGAGAGAGAGAGAGAGAGAGAGAGAGAGAGAGAGAGAGAGAGAGAGAGAGAGAGCGTGGATCGCATGACAGTGTGCATACGATTAACAGGTAGGATACAAGGTCTTTGAAAGAAAACGATGAGATTAAAGTGAGATTAAAGAAAGTACAATATGGACATAATTTTGAGAGAGAGAGAGAGAGAGAGAGAGAGAGAGAGAGAGAGAGAGAGAGAGAGAGAGAGAGAGAGAGATACATACACGGATATATTAATAAACAGATAGAGATTCCCTATATTCTCATCACCCATCTTCGCAACCTTTTCAACACTAAACAGAACGAAAGGCCCCATTTACTCAAAACACACCACCCACCCAAAAAAACCATCTATTATACACCCCACCTTAAAGTGGCCACGAAACTTAAAACAACACTGCAATGCACTGCAATATAACTGAACCTCCCAATTATAAAAAAACAAAAAACAAAATATTGACAAAATTCATTAAAGATAAAAAAGAAAACCCTGAAACTTCGACCCTGGAACCTTCCTGCAAGACTCTTCTTCTGTGATCGACAACCCGTGAGCGGTGGGCTTGATGAAATTGGGGAAGGGGTGCGGAAGAGGGGGGGTGGAAGGGGTCAATTTGGGGGGTGACTGGGGGGTCAGAGCCCCCTTCCGGGAGGGGAAAGGTGGGGGGTTCCACACAGAGAGACTGCAAATAACCTTTCCGCTATTTGCGCGGAGATACAAATGAAAAGAAGGATGAAGATCGAGAGTATTTAGGGACGAAATGGACGGATGACTATAATTTAACAGGACGTTTTAATTTCTATAGGAACAGATGTTGCATTTTTATATATATATATATATATATATATATATATATATATATATATATATATATATATATATATATATATATATATATAATAAACAATATATAACTTGACTGAAATTTCTGCATGAAAGCAATTTCTGCATGAAAGCAAAATAGTAGAACAGTCGTGGGGTTAAGGAATACTGAAATAAATATGAAGTTAAAATAATAAAAAAATCATGAAGTACTGATGTAGCAAAAATTTATGTGTTGATCTACAACTCAAAAATAAAAAAAAACAAATGCATGAATGTGGAACACTATTAAAGCAAATAGAAAACAGCAAGCAGAACGGTTGAACACCAGAAGGAGAACCAGGTCTGTCAGCAGAACAGTTGAACAGAAGAACAATTACTGAATACGTGGCGAACCAGTCGAACGCAATAATAATAATAATAATAATAATAATAATAATAATAATAATAATAATAATAATAATAATGAAGTATCTATTATGAACTGATTTTATATTCTCCGAAGTAACATTACGGAATTTTGAAAGCACTCATTACCATATATATGTATGTATGTATGTGAGAGAGAGAGAGAGAGAGAGAGAGAGAGAGAGAGAGAGAGAGAGAGAGAGAGAGAGCTCATCAACTAAGTTATTTTTTTTAAAAATCATAGGCTCATTCTTCGTGCAGAAACATTAAAAGAGAGATAAATAGAGAGAGATAGTGGGAGAAAAAAAAGATAGGGAACTTAAAGAGAGCCAGGGCACGTGAGAAGCCTGCCAAGGCAACGATCGGTAGCCTGGTCACGTGCCCACCTGTGACGTCATCGCACGTCTCCCCTCCCCCCCTCATGGTAACCCCCATCCACAAGGGAAAACCCCCTTCCCCCTCCCACTTACGACTCCTCCCTACCAGCTCTTCCAAATGCACCTTCAAGATGAGGGGGGAAAAGGAGGAGGGGGGAAGGAAGGGGTTTTGGATCCCCCCTCTCTCTCTCTCTCTCTCTCTCTCTCTCTCTCTCTCTCTCTCTCTCTCTCTGCTGGAATGCCTTGCTTTACAGAGCTCCTCGCCCCGTAAGCTCTTCTTTAGAGCAGAGGTACTTACAAAAAAAGCTCAAATATTAGTCTCTAAGGACGAGAGACTGTAATTTATTTGAGAGAGAGAGAGAGAGAGAGAGAGAGAGAGAGAGAGAGAGAGAGAGAGAGAGAGAGAGAGAGAGAGAGAGAGAGAGAGATGATTACTTAGTCCGGGCCCTCCCGTTTTCAATTATATGATGGTACACTTTCCAACGGAATACTGATCACTCACGTCTATTCTTTGCTGAGAGAGAGAGAGAGAGAGAGAGAGAGAGAGAGAGAGAGAGAGAGAGAGAGAGAGAGAGAGAGAGAGAGAATTCTGAAGGTAGACATGTTCCATTCCTGAGGTTTTGAAAATTAAAAATAAAAACTCAGTATGCTATACAGACTGTTCCAAGAGAGAGAGAGAGAAAATACATCCTGAAGAAAGACATGTTCCATTCCTGAGGTTGTTTTGAGAATGAAAAAAACTTAGTAGCAATACAGACTGTTTTGAGAGAGAGAGAGAGAGAGAGAGAGAGAGAGAGAAATACATTCTGAAGAAAGACATGTTCCATTCCTGAGGTTATTTTGAGAATGAAAAAACTTAGTATGCAATACAGACTGTTAGAGAGAGAGAGAGAGAGAGAGAGAGAGAGAGAGAGAGAGAGAGAGAGAGAGAGAGAGAGAGAGAGAGATTCAAACTTGACAGGAAAGCGAGAGATACAGAAGCTCCAACAACTAATAGTTAAAAAAAATTAAATTATACTCCAGTACCAGCTCCATGTTTTCTATATTTAACCTCTCCTTTTCTTAAACAATTAAAACTAAGCGTCTTTAATACCCTTGATTTGTTCCTCGCAAAATTTAATCAACTGGAACTATATCTGAAAGAAACAATTGTTATAGTACTTCACCATTATTTTTCCTTCTTCCTAAACGAAAATGAAAAAAAAAAAGTGTGGGTACACATCTGTTTATCAACAAATTTCGTTGTGCTGGAAATGTCACATTATTTATAATCTCGAGAAAAGATTTGGGGTCGACTGTGATACACTTAAAAGCTCAGCAGTAAATGCTTCATTATTATTAGAGTCCATCACGTGCGCTATTTCTAGTAGCACACTCTTCTGCATGAGTCCTGGAGCTACTTCGTCTTCTAGTTTTTCCAGGTTCCTTTTCAGGGATCTTGGGATCGTGCCCAGAGTTCCTATGATTATGGGTACAATTTCCACTGGCATATCCCATATCCTTCTTATTTCTATTTTCAGGTCTTGATTTCTATTATTATTATTATTATTATTATTATTATTATTATTATTATTATTATTTTTATTATTATTATTATTATTATTATTATTATGTTACCATAGCATTTCGACGTAATTCTGTTTTTATCTTAGCTATTATGTAGCTGTTCACCAGGTGACGTCACTCAAAACAAACCCTTAAACGACTTAAAAATATTAATTATTCTGAACATTTAAGTTAAATGAAATTCCGGGATGTATTAAATGGAATGACGGCGAATGCAATTAAACTCTACTTCCGGGGGGCTTCCTCCCTTTAAAAATGTAATAAATACACATAAATATATAAATATATATATATATATATATATATATATATATATATATATATATATATATATATATATATATATATATATATATATATATATATATATAGACACGAAACCATTTTATATATTTTCCATTTAAAAACACGAATAAGGAAGTGCATATCCCATACCTGGGATCCAGCAAGATTACTATGCTAATTACGAGAGGAATTTCCAGGGGGATTTATGCTGAAAATTAAAGTCAGAACAAAGGATTTGCGAAGATTGGGGAAGGAGGGTGCCGGAAAAAAATAAATAAAATTCAAGAAAAACCGGTAAAAGGTCGGAGAAGGAAGATGAAAGTATGGGTAGGAGGGAGAGGAAAACCTCAGAGAGAGAAAAAAGAGAAAGGAGAGAGGGGAAAAACGGAGAATGGAAAGGATAGGGCAAGAAAAAAATGGAAAAAAGAAAGGAGAGGAGGAAAGGGGAGGAAAGAGAAAGGAAAGAATAAGAAAGGAGGGGAAAAAGAAAGGATAGGGAAAGAATGGAGAAGAAAGGAAAGCAGAGGGAAAGGAAAGATGGAAAAGAAAGGATAGGAAAAGAAAGCTGAGGAATAAAAGCAGAGGGAACGGAAAGAAGAGGGAAAAGAAAGGAGAGGAAGAAAGGATTAAACAAAAAAAGGAAGAAAAAACAGTGGAGGAAAATAGAAAGAGAAAAAAGAAAGGAGAGGAAAAAGGAGACGGGAAAACGCAGCACGTCAAAGGCTAGAAAGTGGATGAAATACAAGAAGGAGGAGGAGGAGGAGGAGGAGGAGGAGGAGACCTCATACTGTGGCGTGGAAGAAATCCGTGGATGGGTTGAACCACGAAGAGAGAGAGAGAGAGAGAGAGAGAGAGAGAGAGAGAGAGAGAGAGAGAGAGAGAGAGAGAGAGAGAGAAACTTTGCAGGAGGACGAATTTGACTTGTGTTGAGGCTTTAGAATGAAAATAAGTATGCAATACAGAGTTTTCGAAGAGAGAGAGAGAGAGAGAGAGAGAGAGAGAGAGAGAGAGAGAGAGAGAGAGAGAGAACTTTGCAGGAGGACGAGTTTGACTTCTTTTGAGGCTTTAGGATAAAAAAAAAAGTATGCAATACAGAGTTTTCGAAGGAGAGAGAGAGAGAGAGAGAGAGAGAGAGAGAGAGAGAGAGAGAGAGAGAGAGAGAGAGAGAGAGAGAGAGAGATACTTCACGTACTCCTCCTTTTAACAAAAAAGCCAAAGAAACCAATTATCGAATTTCGCAAAACGTTCCTCTCTCTCTCTCTCTCCAAATCGTCCCCCCCTCTACAAAGAAGCTAAGGGAAGCCGAGGAGGGAGGGCCAAGTTGGTGTGAGACGAGGGACCTTAAACGAATTTTGGGAGGTCTTGGTGTTTCTCCTAATGTGTAATCTTATTTATGAGCGACCTAAGACAAAGAAACCTCCCTTTCCCAGTCTTCTTCAGGATTTTTTCACTGCATGGTACACACAAATGTTTCCCAGGCGTAATGAATTCAGCTGAATACAGAATTTAGGCCAAAGGCCAAGCACTGGGACCAACGAGGTCATTCAGCGCTGGAAAGGAAATTGAGAGTAAGTGGGTCTGAAAGGTGTAACAGGAAGAAAACCTCGCAGTTGCACTATGAAATATTTGTTAAGAGAAGGTGGATAGCGAGATGGAAGAAAGATAATATGGATGGAGGTACGGTAAAAGGAATGAAAGGGGATGCAGTTAGGGGCCGAAGGGACACTGAAAAGAACCTTTAGTAATGCCTGCAGTACACCGCATGAGGTGCACTGATGGCACTACTCCCATACGGGGTTCTCAGAGGTAAACTTTTAGAAACGTTTGGCAGATATAAATGTTTAACAGACGTAAACGTTTAGTACAATTAGAAACGTTTGACAGGAACAAACGTTTAGAAACGTTTGTCAGATATAAACATTTACAAACGTTTGTCAAGTAAAAAAGTTTAGAAATGTCTGTCAATTTGTTCGTGATGGCCATCTCGTTCATAATCTGTCAGATAAAACTAAACAAGTAGAACATGCGCCCAATTTTCTTCAGCGCAATCAAGTTTTCTGTACAGCGCGTATAATCAAGGCCACCAAAAATAGATCTATCTTTCCGTGGTCTCGGTATAATGCTGTATGAGCCGCGGCCCATGAAACTAACCAAGGCCCGGTGGTGGCATGTCCTATATCGTTGACAGATGCACGATCATGGCTAACTTTCACCTTAAATAAAATAGAAACTACTGACGCTAGAGGGCTGCAATTTGGTATGTTTGATAACTAGAGGGTCGATGATCAACATACCAATTTGCAGCCCTCTAGCCTCCGTAGTTTTTAAGATCTGAGGGCGGTCAGAAAAAAGTGCGGATGGACAGACAAATCAGGCACAATAATTTTCTTTTACAGAAAACTAAAAGGGTATGCATGTTCCAAGCCCCACACTTTGCATAAAAGTATACCTAATATGCATATAAACATTAACTTGACATTAGACTTTAAGTTAAACTTAACCATCACGTATAATAATGGTCTTACTCCGTGCAAGCCATATATGATGCGACTATTTCGTGTAGTTCAACAGTTGGAGTCCAGAAAAAGAAATTACGGCCGGATAGACAAGACGGACAAACAAGTATATTATTAGATGCCCTGGACTGGTAAATCGGGGAGAGGGGGGGGGGGTTAAGGGGCATAAAAGATGATATTAGTAAAAGGAAAGATACCAACTACAGTATCAATGAAAAATGAAAATGAATATTGATGCTTTAGCTTTGCCGAGAGGATATTCTGAACTAACTAGCAGAGCAATGAAACACCTTGATGGAAATGGCAAGGCTAAAGGAAAATATAAGTAAATCTAAAACAGAGAGAGAGAGAGAGAGAGAGAGAGAGAGAGAGAGAGAGAGAGAGAGAGAGAGAGAGAGAGAATTAATCATTTCACCCCGGTGGGTGGGTGTGAGGATAACCTCGACGAGAAAGACCCGTTTTCAATATGCATTATGATGAAACACTGATTACTCACGTCTGTGCTTTTTCCTCTCTAGATGAGAGAGAGAGAGAGAGAGAGAGAGAGAGAGAGAGAGAGAGAGAGAGAGAGAGAGAGAGAGAGAGAATTCTCTTTTTCTCTCTCAACGAGGTGTCAGATACTGCTATACCGTTTTATGCTGTAAGAATAAAATTCAGATGACAAAGAATGGTATCTTCTTACGTTACAGATATCGTTATGCTCTCTCTCTCTCTCTTCTCTCTCTCTCTCTCTCTCTCTCTCTCTCTCTCTCTTACTCATTTTTTTAAATGAAGGCTGTTAATAATTCGGTGTATTAATATAATATAATATAATATAATATAATATAATATAATATAATATAATATATATATATATGTATATATATATAATACATATATATAGGTATATATATATATATATATATATATATATATATATATATATATATATATATAATGAGAGAGAGAGAGAGAGAGAGAGAGAGAGAGAGAGAGAGAGAGAGAGAGAGAGAGAGAGAGAGAGAGAGATTCCTAATCATCAGTCACAAAAAAAAAAAATCGAAAGATTATCAGCAAGACAGACAGACACACACACACACACCCCTCTTACCCACAGGCAACCATCACTGTATCAGGTGTACAAGATCACGTTACCAATTACCTGTCTACCAGGCCATTCACTACGAAACCAGGACCCGTATGAAACGAGCGGCTACGGAAGGAAAACGAACGGCTTCTGATGGAAGTCTCGTGGGGCCAAACGGAAGTACGAGTATTTCAACGAGTTATGATTTACAGATCTTTGCTTCTACAATGATTAAATTAAGAATTCTGAGGAAATGCATTAATCCTTATTAATCCACAAACGCTTGAAAGATTAAAACAAATCTCAATCGAGAGAAGAAGTGAGGATTAGCACAGAAAAAAAGCTTGGAAGATTAAAATAAATTTCAATCGAGAGAAGAAGGGAGGATTAGCATAGAAAAAACGCTTGAAAGATTCAAATAAATTTCAATCGAGAAAAGAAGAGGGGGATTACTATGGAAAGAATAAAAAAATCGAAAGAGTAGATAAGTTATCAATACAAATAAAGAGAAATAGACAAATATGGAATTATTATAAAAACGAAAAATTGAAAGAATAGAGAGAGGTTATCAAGGCAAGAAACAAGAAATACCCCAAAAATATGAATACACAACTAAAAATTGGAAAAGATAGAGAGAGGTTATTAATGCATGAAGAAAAAATAAAAGAAAATAAGGAGATGGAGCGAAACAAAGAGAAACGAGAGAAAACAAAGGAAACACAACTACGGACATCAATAACTCGCTTGACAAAGAAAGAATCTCAAATTAAAAAAAGTGTTAAATATGACCATCAACACAATGGGAATCATCAATCCGTGAAGCCTCATTTACCTTTCAATCCCTCCTCCACAAAAAATAAAAATAAAAATAAACAAACCTGAAACACCAATCAATTAATGGGAGAGTTTTTTTTCTTATCCAGCCAAAGACACTTCTACACTTCCCACAGATTTCTAAGAGAGGACATATATCTCGAATGAACTTCACATTATATTATATATATATATATGTATATATATATATATATATATATATATATATATATATATATATATATATATATATATATATATAATATATATATATATATACATATATATACACACATATATATATATATATAATATATATATATATATATATATATATATAAAATAATATATATATAATACTGAAATAAATTAATAAAAACTGAAACACCAATCATTAAAGATAGAGTTTTTTCCTTTATCAAGCCAAAGACAATTCTACACTTCTCCCCCCTGTCTTCTAAGAGAGAATGCATCTCTCCACTGAACTTCACACTAAATTAAAAATAAAAAAATTTCGAAAATTAATGAAAAAAAGGCAAACCTGAACCACCAATCAATGGGAGAGTTTTTTTTTTTTTTCTCATCCAGCCAAAGACACTTCTCCCAGTCTTCTGGGAGAGAACGCAATCTCTCGATTGAATTTCTCCACGCCCCCCTCCAACCCCCCAATAAAAAGAAATCAAGTCGATTCGAAAAGAAAGTCGAAATTATCGCATCATTAACAACAATTCCTCGTAATTCTGACAGAACAGCAAATAATTAATGTTGGGTAATGGAAGCAATCACCTTTGAAGAGGAGAAGGGGAAAGGGACATTCCTCATTGCATTTTATTTACGAGGAGACAAGTTGACGGCTGAGCTGAAAAATGGCCAGTTTACACAACTGCTTCAATAAGCAGAGAGAGAGAGAGAGAGAGAGAGAGAGAGAGAGAGAGAGAGAGAGAGAGAGAGAGAGAGAGAGTGACGGATGAAATGGAAAAAGGACTGTTTCCACAACTACACGAGTATAAGCAGCAGGGGATGAGAAGAGAGAGAGAGACTTAAACAAGAAACATTACAAAGAGAGAGAGAGAGAGAGAGAGAGAGAGAGAGAGAGAGAGAGAGAGAGAGAGAGAGAGATTAAACAATGAAACATTACAAAGGGCAATTTTTGACAAGAGAGAGAGAGAGATAGAGAGAGAGAGAGAGAGAGAGAGAGAGAGAGAGAGAGAGACTTAAACAATGAAACATTACACAGTGGCGTCCATTTTGAGAGAGAGAGAGAGAGAGAGAGAGAGAGACTCCAACAACACTGAAAGACTACAGCAGTTACAGTCTCTCTCTCTCTCTCTCTGAGGAGAGAGAGAGAGAGAGAGAGAGAGAGAGAGAGAGAGCTGAAAGACTACAGACAGTAATATAAAGCTTTAAGATAATCAGTCTCTCTCTCTCTCTCTCTCTCTCTTTCTCTCTCTCTCTCTCTCTCCAATTTTTGAAAGACTACAGACAGTGATAGAAAGTTTTTCTCATTTACCTCCAGCAAGAGATTGATTATTTAATTTGCCCAGAGCCAGCACCTCGCCACTTATAAACAGCCCCGCAATCTTGGAAACAAATGACACCTCCTTTTTACTCCTGCGAACAAATTCTCGCCTTCACTTTACACTAGAATACTTACAAAGACGAAAAATGAAAGTACTTACACATGCGCACACTAAGTAATGTATACTAACAATGTCAGCGTTTGCTATTTTTTTCTTACATAAAATGAAAAGTTAAATGCTTATTAATATTCAGAAAACTGAACACACATTCTGTATCACTACACTGTAGTCCGCACTATAGGACACTACAGCAACACTTACCATACAATAATGTATAACTTTAAATCTCTAACGATTCAATCACTAACAATCAGATGGAAAACTCATAAAAGCTCAAAATGAGTGTAACGCTATACTCGACACTACAGGAAACTCTAGTAAAACTTACAATGTACCAATCTATTCCTAAACATTTTTAATGATTTAATCATTAACAATCAGCTCGAAAAATAAAGAAAGCACAGAATGAGAGTCGCACTACAATCGACACTACAGGACACTACAGTAACACTATCCACCAATCTAGTCCTGAAAACCTATAATGATTCAGTCATTAATAATTAGATGGAAAACTGAAAAATAAAAAATACTGCTGTATCACTATAGTTGACACTATACGGCACTATATAATCCCATATAATCTAGCCCTAGACATCTCTAATGGTTTAAAATGGAAAAACTACAGACACACTAAATCTAAATAAAGAGGATAGTGGGTGGGATGGGGAGTTAAAAAAAAAAACTTGCAAAAAACCCGCATTGCGAACTTAAAATAGATCTATACTGGCCAACGTCACAACCACTGGCAAAAAAAAAAAAAAAAAGTAAGAGCTAAACCCTTTATCTTTTTTTTTTAAGCTTACCAAAAAATGCATTAAGGGATTAGCTCTCTCTCTATTGCAGGATAAGAGATTTCCAGCGACGCTGGGCTGACTGGCACCCACAAGGGGGAGATGCTGGTGCCGGTGACGATTTTGAGACTCTCTCTCTCTCTCTCTCTCTCTCTCTCTCTCTCTCTCTCTCTCTCTCTCTCTCTCTCTCCCAAACGCAATCCTGAAAGACTACAGCAACCTAAACAGTGATAGAAAAGTTTTCTCATTTACTTTCCATTTTTAATTTTTAGATTCTTTATTTAATAAATGATTTTCTTAGCCAGCACCTCACCACTTATAAACAGCCCTGCAATCTTGGAAACAAATGACACCCTTTTACTCCTATATATATATATAACAAATTATATATATATATATATATATATATATATATTCACTTTATTACTAGAATACTCATACAAAGACGTATCTAAAAATCAAAAAGTACTTACACAAGCGCACACTAAGATTAAAATGTATACTAACAACGTCAGCGTTTGCTATTTTTTTCTTACATAAAGTGAAAAGTTAAATGCTTATTAATATTGAATAAAACTCCATTAGATACACACATTCTGAATCACTACACTGTAGTCTACACTATAGGACACTACAGCAACAATTGTTACCAAAGTTAATATACAATATATAATGTATAATATTTAAATCTCTAACGATTCAATCACTAACAATCAGATGGAAAACTCATAAAAGCTGAAAATATGTAACGCTATACTCGACACTACATATAAACTCTATAAAACTTACAATGTACCAATCTATTCTAAACATTTTTAATGATTTAATCATTAACAATCAGCTCGAAAAATAAAGAAAGCACAGAATGTGTGTGTGTGTGTGTGTTTACAATCGACACTTTTAAAGGACAGTATAGTAACACTCATCCACCAATTCCAATTTAATTGAAACCTGAAAACCTATAATGATTCAGTCATTAATAATTAGATGGAACACTGAAAAATAAAAAATACTGCTGTATCACTATAGTTGACACTCTCCAGAGCACGTTTATTAATTGATAGTAATCTAGCCCTAGACATCTCTAAGGTTTAAAATGGAAAAACTATAGACACAAAGGAACTAAATTTCTAAATAAAGATTTAGTAATAGGGTGTGTGTATATTTAAAAAAAAAAAACTATATATAAAAAATATATATATATATATATATATAACTTAAAATAGATCTAAATAAATGGCCAACGTCACTCTCCAGTCTCAATAAAAAAAAAAAGAAAAATTTAAATACCTTTATTTTCACGAGCACCTTTTTTTTTCTCTTAAAAAAAATGCATTAAGGG
>NC_089762.1:40828390-40843390 GCF_040412425.1 Macrobrachium rosenbergii | reverse complement strand
AGATTTATTTCTTCGAGGTCTTCCAACACCCAACCAACCCCACCCCCACCCATACAGCCCCACAAAACCCCTCCAACCAACAACCTCACACAACCCCAACCACTCACACACACATACACACACACAAAACTCATCAAAATTTTGCATTTCGATCGAGCAAGAACCAATGAATGAATTTGCTTTTTAACTACAACCCGAATCGGGTTCTGGACCGCCTACGTCAATGTTCCCCATCTGTTAAATGACTCGGTTTAATATGGATTACCTAGAGGCAAAAAGAGAATAGAAACCATGTGACATTTTTATAATTGCTTCATCGCCCATTCTACAATGCAGTTTTATTTTTGTTTTTATTATTTTCCTGATTGTAACCTTGAATATAGATTGAACAAAATACTTTTGTTTTTATTATATTTTCCTGATTCTGACCCCTGAATAACTTCATGAGTAATTGAAACTAAGCATCAGTATTGGCTGTATAATAACACAACAGTGTGGGGACGAAAGTTCCAAATTCGTCTTTACGTCACTACATGGCAACTACAAACATATATAAATAAAAACTCTTCATTTTTTTTTACAAATAAATCATTGTCCACCGAAAAAATTAATTAAATTCCACTAAAATAAAAAAACAAATAAATAAATACTCTTTACTTTTTAAATAAACCATAATTGAAATGCAACCTCTAAAACCAAATAAGACAACCAGAGTCATTAGAAAAAAATAAGACTCACACAAAACCTAGAAAGCAACAGCCTCTTTCAATTTATAAAAAAAATGAGAGTTTACATGATACTTTTTAGGCTATTGGTTGTAAACAACACCATGATGGGGAAACGAACGTTCCAAAGTTCGCCCTTACGTCAGTCACTGCATGACCACCAAAAAAATTTAATAAAAATTCACTCTTCATTTTTTAAAAACAAACCATAAATAAAATTAAACGTCTAGCACCAAATTAAGACAACTAAACTCATAAGAAATGAAACAGAGACTCAACAAAACCTGGAAAGCAACAGCCTCTTTCAAATTAATAATTAAAAAAGATGACCGTCTAAATGACACTTATTAATGGTTGTACAATAACACCATGTTGGGGAAACGAAAGTTTCAAAGTTCGTCCTTACGTCACTTCATGGACACTAAAAAAATATATATATAAAAATTCGCTATCCATTTTTTTAAACAAACCATACGTGAAATTCAACGCCTAGCACCAAAGTAAGACAACTAGACTCAAACGAAAACAAAAGAGACTCATTTTAAACCTAGAAAGCATCAGCCTCTTTCCAAATAAATAAATTCAATTTCCACCTCAATAAAAAAAAAAAAATAAATACTCTTCATTTTCTCACAAAAAAAAAACTCTAGTGAAATTCAACGTCTCGCACCAAAAGACACCTAGGCTCATAATATAAGAAACAAGAAGACTCGAAAAAAAACTAGAAAAGCAACAGCCTCTTCCAATTTAATATATAAAAAAAAGGATGCGAGACTACGAGACACTTTGTGTGGCCTTAAACAACGAACCTTACGGCAAGACTATAGCATAGGTGGCCTGGTAGTGGTGGTCCTCTTGTGTTAAGGTGGCCAGTAGTGGTCCACTGGCATTGCGTTAGTGGCCTCCTCTCTCGCATTCTGTTAGTTTTGGGGCCAATATATGGCATTGTCCGTAAATTGGATCTGGTCTTTCTTAATTAAATAACCACCGAGTTATGAGACACATTTCTTCTTTAATTAACAGGGAAATGTCTTCGCGGGACGAGAGAGAGAGAGAGAGAGAGAGAGAGAGAGAGAGAGAGAGAGAGAGAGAGAGAGAGAGAGAGATACAACAGTCACCTTACAGAATTTGAAGAAAAGGAGCAGAATTTCTTCAGGACTGAAGTTACTATAACTGACTATTTTTATAAATACGTCAAAGTAAAAACACGATGGAAGCTGGAAGATTTACAGTACTTATTAGGATATATAAGTACTCAAATACAGAAAATATCAATTATGAAATGTATGCTTGTTGCTGTGTATATGTGAATTACATGTACGATAATTCCATTTTTCCAGGAAAGCTGGATTACCTCTGAGAGAGAGAGAGAGAGAGAGAGAGAGAGAGAGAGAGAGAGAGAGAGAGAGAGAGAGAGAGAGAGAGAGAGAGAGAGAGAAATACTATTTATGAAGAAGTATGTTAATTTGTGAGTATATGTGAAATACCTGTAGAACAATTCCACCCTTGAGAGAGAGAGAGAGAGAGAGAGAGAGAGAGAGAGAGAGAGAGAGAGAGAGAGAGAGAGAGAGAGAGAGAGGAAATACTATTTATGAAAAGTATGTTAATTTGTGAGTATATGTGGATTACCTATAGAACAATTCCACCCTTGAGAGAGAGAGAGAGAGAGAGAGAGAGAGAGAGAGAGAGAGAGAGAGAGAGAGAGAGAGAGAATTATGAAGAACCTTTAGAAAAAGTGTCTATGGAAATACCTGTAGAATAATTCCATACTAACAGGAGAGCTGGATTATCTTTTGGAGAGAGAGAGAGAGAGAGAGAGAGAGAGAGAGAGAGAGAGAGAGAGAGAGAGAGAGAGAGAGAGAGTAGCAGCAGCAGAGATTATGCAGAACCTTCACCAGGGCTCAGAACTTGTTAGGGACGCCCTAAACTTGAGAAATCCGGGAGCTTAAAACTTATTCACTTATGACGAGAAGTTGATGCAAAAAACGTGGTTCCCCAAACATGCCAAGTGGGCCACAACACCAGGTGATAAAATTTGGTTTACATGTCGTGGGGAGGATGAACCTCCTCGAAAAGGAAGGTCAGGTCAGGTCACCTATACAAAAGTATGGCGAGAAGACCAGGACAATGTGTGTATGAGTGTGTGTACGTATGTATGTATGTGTATAAATGTACATAAAATAAATAAATAAATAATATATATATATATATATATATATATATATATATATATATATATATATATATATATATAATATAAGGTATATATATAATATATATACAGATTTAAATACATATATATAAATGTATATATATATGCACACACACATACATAATGTATATATAATATATACATATATATGAAACAAAATTGCTTATGAACTGACACTAATAGTTAATATACCAGCCTAGCAGAGACGTCGGTCTGTCAAAATTCTGAGAGAGAGAGAGAGAGAGAGAGAGAGAGAGAGAGAGAGAGAGAGAGAGAGAGAGAGAGAGAGAGAGAGAGAGAGAGAGAAAATTTGCATATTTATGATTAAAATAAAGTAGCATGGGATATCGTAAAATTCAAAATTTTGTAGAGAGAGAGAGAGAGAGAGAGAGAGAGAGAGAGAGAGAGAGAGAGAGAGAGATCCCATTACATGGAAAACCAGATCTGCCGAGCCGCCAGCTAACTTTATAAAACGACGGAACGAGGAGGAAAATGACCTTTAGATTGCACTCCACCAAAACCGAGTCACAGGGTTCCCCCCTCCCCCCCAAAATCCGCCTGATCGCCCCAAAAACCGAAGTCGATAATAACTAATAATAAAAAAACTTTTAAAACATTCAGCAATCAAGGTTCGGGAGGGCTGGTTGAGATAGACAGAGTCAACAATTTAGGCTGAATACCAAGCGCTGGGACCTATGATGAGGAAAGGGAAATTGAGAGTAAGAGGCTTGAAAGGTGTAACAGGAGGAAGACCTCATAGTTGCAAAGAGGGTGGGCAGTAAGATGGCAGAAAGAATATGAACGGAGGAGGTACAGTAAAAGGAATAATAGGGGTGAAGCTAGGGGCCGAAGGGACGCTGATGAGAACCTAAGTGATGCCTACAGTACACCGCGTAAGGTGCACTGACGGCACTATCTCCCCTACTGACAGGGATGGTCTAAGGACACGGTTCACGAAGACACTAAAAGTAATCAATGATTTTCATAAATAGTATTTTAAATTGCTATCATATTCTGCCAATCATTTTTGGACTAAGATTATTATAATCAAGGATTTTACCAAGCTGGTTCTTCATTACTACAGAAAATACTATGGTTAAACTGTATAAATATGGGAAGGCAGAGTTTCCTTTGAAATGAAATACCTAAAACAAAAGTTAAATAAATAAAGAATTAAATAAATAATAAGAAAATGGAATGTAAAATTTAGTGACAAAAAAAAAAAACATGCATTGAACTCACCCTGCTTGAATGAATTTATCACATTTGACAATTTTTCTTGTACTTCCACAAACACCCACCCAACCCACCCACCCACCCAAAAAACCTACTAAACTACTTGAACTCTAAGTACAAAAGAACTTGGAGAACAAAGGAGACAAAAAATATCACACATTTAGAAAAATATCAGCGTGTTCTGAAATTGCATCTTGTCTATATCAAACTTCGGCCAAAAAAAAAAAACAGTTATAAGTATACATTTGTTCTCTTTATTTTTTTAACTAGAGGAAAGGTCAGTGCCCAAAATAACCGTAAGCAGTCAGGTTCGAATTTTTTTTCTACAAGTAACAAAAAATTCTAAAAAAAAAATCTAAAAAAACGATCACTGGCATTTAACAGCTGCTTTTTAGAAGAATACTTTCCTTTCCTTAAGAAGATCAACGTAGGAAATCTCTCTCTCTCTCTCTCTCTCTCTCTCTCTCTCTCTCTCTCATTTCCTGAGGTTTCGCCGCAAGGTTAGCAAATCTCTTAGCTTTCTCTTTCTCTCATTTCAGCGGCCGATTTTCTCTCTCTCTCTCTCTCTCTCTCTCTCTCTCTCTCTCTCTCTCTCTCTCTCTCTCCTTTCCCGATGCTGGCTACAAAATTAGCAAATCCTGAAGTTTTCATTTTCTCTCATTCAAATGGGCAACAGGATCCTAAAGATTCTCTCTCTCCCTGTCTGTCTGTCTCTCTCTCTCTCTTTCTCAACCTCCCATCCCATTAACCCATCTCCCCCTCTTCCCATTTCCCCCCCCCCAACCACTCCCCGCCTCTCCCAAACCGTAGTACATCTTCCGAGATTGGTCGTTTTCCTCCCTATATTCTGAGAGAGAGCGGCGGAGAAACGACGTCGTCTCGCTCAGATATATACCCACTCGCCCACCGTTCAAATGATTCACTAACAGCCGGCGTCAGATTTTTCCTTTTTCTCCCCAAACGCTGTTTAAGCTACAAGATATTACCCATTCACCCCACACCACCATTCTCACCCCTTCACCCCACAAACCCCTCACCCCTCATCCCCCATCCGCCAGTTTCTTGTCTTCCTAGAGCGACGTAAGCTACAAGATCACCCCTTCACCCCAAAACACCCTTCTCACCCCTTCACCCCACAAACCCCTCACCCCTCATCCCATCCGCCCGTTTCTTGTCTTCCTGGAGCGATGTAAGCTACAAGATCACCCCTTCACCCCACAACACCCTTCTCACCCCTTCAGCCCACAAACCCCTCACAACTATCCGCCCGTTCCTTGACTCACTGGAGCTATCTAAGCAACAAGATCACCCCCACAGAACCCGTCGAAACCCCCCCCTTTCAACCCACTCACATCCCAACCCCTCCATCACCCCTCACCCTCCCTCCGCCCGTTTCTTGTCTCCCAAACGCTACCTAAGCTACAAGATCACCCCTTCACCCCACAACACCCTATTAACTCCTCACCCCCTATCATCCCGTTTCTTGTCTCCCAAGAGCTATCTAAACTACAAGATCAGACACACAACCCCCTCCTCACCCCTTCACCCCACTCACCCCCACCCCGTCCCTCCGCCCGTTTCTTGTCACCCAAACGCTAAACTACAAAATCACCCCACAACATCCTCACCCCTTCACCTCACCCCTTCACCCCACAACCCCCTCTCTCCTCCTCTTTTCCCTCACCCCTCACAATCCCAACCCTCCGCCCGCAACTTTTTCCAATGCCTCCAAGATACATACAAACACAGTTCCCACTGGGTGAACGCATTCTCTCTCTCTCTCTCTCTCTCTCTCTCTCTCTCTCTCTCTCTCTCTCTCTCTCTCTCTCTCTCTCTCTCTGGGGCGAGCGTGATCATGTATTAAAAAGAGGAATGTAAAGAATGATGAAAGATATGGCACTGAGTTTTTCTATCTCTATATATATATATATATATATATAATATATATATGTATATATTATATATATATACACTTAAATATACACATTACAGAAGATGTGCAACAAAAAAGGCAATGGTCGAAACGTACCGAAAATCAAGGAGTTCGCAAAAAGAGGAAGATATAATTATCGCAAATTGATAATTTTCTTTCATAATTCGTTCACATAAGCCTCACACCGGTAAGTAAAATATACCCTGTAAAAATTTCAACCAATTCAGCTAATAGTTGAACGGTATATTACAAATTGTCTGGCGTCACAACTACTAAGGTCACTAACCATAAACAGCACCAGTGATATCAAAAGGTACAGTGAAGTCAAAAAGGTACCCACGACTATCTAAAACCAGCTGTGCAAATGAAAATAAATTTATAGTCTCCTGACGTCCTTATTTGCGTCGGGTAAGACGCACTGAGGAAGATAAGCTACCTATTAAACGTCAGGTCGAGTCACCAAGTGACAGTGAAATGTTGAACTAAGTTTATGCATCGGAATATGAACCGAGTTTAGTATACTGATACACAGGTTAATGAGGTTCCAGTAGTTTTGAACCTAGCACGTATTTTGCACATACCATGTACCGTACACTGTGAATACAACTGGAAAAAAATTGACGAAATTAATTATATATATATACAGTATATGTATATAAAACTATATGGATGTAGGTATGTATACACATCTATATACATTAATTTTTTTGTCAGGTTTTTAACTGTATTCAAAGTGTCTGATCAACGTTGTTTGCAAGATATCTGTTGGGTTGATTTATATATAATATATATATATATATATATATATATATATATATATATATATATATATATATATATATATCATACACACACATATATATATATATATATATATATATATATATATATATATAAATGACTTTTTTATCACACCGTGATTTATATACAATCATATACAAATGGCTTAATATCTGCATTTTAATTTTATCTACTTTCAGTAACCGTTTGTAACGCCCGAGATAAATTTAATGCTAACAGCATGCTGACATTTATACATGAAATAACAATACAGAAACCTACAATAAAAATTTAAAAAGAAACTGCATTCTAGTGATTCTGAAAAACGCGTTACGATATGACGACATAACTTTGGTGACAGAAAAAGGCTTAAAAACAAGTAAAAAATGCCCCTTAGTTTCTTCGGCGCAATCGATTTTCTGTACAGCGTATAATCAAGGCCACCGAAAATAGATCTATCTTTCAGTGGTCTCGGTATAATGCTGTATGAGCCGCGGCCCGTGAATCTTTAACCACGACCCGGTGGTGGATTGGTCTATATCGTTGCCAGACGCACGATTATGGTTAAATTTAACCTGAAATAAAATAAAAACTACTGAGGCTAGAGGGCTGCAATTTGGTATGTTTGATGATTGGAGAGTGGATGATGAACATACCGATTTGTAGCCCTCTAGCCTCAATAGTTTTTAAGATCTGCGGGCGGAGAGAAAAAGTGCGGACGGACAGACAAAGCCGGCACAAAAGTTTTCTTTTACAGCAAACACAAAACTACAAGATGGAGGTTGATGGTGTGTGTGTGTGTGTCTAGATAGGTGGGCGAGTTAAGGGGTATGGAAGAGAGAGAGAGAGAGAGAGAGAGAGAGAGAGAGAGAGAGAGAGAGAGAGAGAGAGAGAGAGAGAGAGGAAGTAATCAAAGCGACGGAAAATATTATCCGTTCTTTTCAACCTGATTCATTCCCGTTCCTCGCTTGCCTATGTCTAGTCAAGAGAGAGAGAGAGAGAGAGAGAGAGAGAGAGAGAGAGAGAGAGAGAGAGAGAGAGAGAGAGAGAGAGAGCACTTCAGCGCATATACCACGGCGGTATAAGACCAAGTCGAGTTCTTATTACATTCAGGGAAAAAAATAACACACGAATGAAATCATAAATATTACGGGGGGAAAAGAAGGAACGGGCGAGAGGAAGAGGGAGAGGGGGCGGATACCCCCAGTTCTCCCTGCCCCCTGCCTAACCCCCACCACTATCCATCCCCCTCCCCAAGCTTTCCTATCCACGGGGAAAATCCAGCTTAAGCGGCGGAAATTACAATACGGATCTGAATCGGCCATGTGGGGAAAGGGGGAGGGGGAGGGGAGGGGAGGGGAGGGGGAGGGGAGGGGGGAAACATTCACGGAACGGCTCCCCTCACTCGACGGAACGAACCAGCCTTCATCCCCCCTCCCTCCCCCCACAAACACTTACTAATACCACTACCTTCCAGAGCAGAGGGAGATGGTACCCCTTTTTCTTACACATACAAAAATACATACACACATACACATGCAAGCACACACATATATACACACAAATGCATGCATCCATGCATGGACGCGCTCGCGCGCCAGGGAGATTAGGAAGAGACCGCATTCTCGATTTTACCAGCCATGATTTGGTGAAGATTATATCTGGGAGATGGAAGAGGAAATATGATGCTACATTAGATTAGGTAAAAAAAATAAGAGAGAGAGAGAGAGAGAGAGAGAGAGAGAGAGAGAGAGAGAGAGAGAGAGAGATTCTGGTAATAGATTAGAGGGAGAGATACATTTTACATTTTGGTACATGTGGGGAGATGGCAGAATGAACGTTTACAAGAGAGAGAGAGAGAGAGAGAGAGAGAGAGAGAGAGAGAGAGAGAGAGAGAGAGAGAGAGAGAGAGAGCCGTGAGTCAAAAGAAAACTATTTCAAAAGAAATAGCTGACCTGGTAGAGTAAGGGGAAAAAGAGGGGAGATGCTACCTAAAGTAAAACTCATCTATCGCGGATCAATAAGAAGCCCCCTCAAAAAGTAAAATGAAATTCAAAAAAGTAAAAAAATACTTGTGAGTAATTTGTTCGGAGTAAAAAAAAAAAAATTAGATGAAGGGACGCCCTGTGATAGATAGAGATTCAGTGACGCAACGCACAACACACAGTATTATTTGTTTTTTTATAAACACTGAAAAAGGTTACTTAAAAACATACAACAACAAAAGAATTTGGTGTACAGAAACATAACACTAGAACATAATGAGAAGAGGCATTAATTTTATATATATATATATATATATATATATATATATATATATATATATATATATATATATATATACCTGTAAATTTTGTGTGTGCATTTCTGTGTATGTCAGAAAAAAACATACAAAAGTAAATATTGCCTGTGTATGTCTGTCTGTCCAAAAAAAAACAAATATTACAATAAATGTTGCCTGCTATATATCAGAAAAAAAAACACACATCTCCTTATCACAGTCTGCGTACATTTGGATGCTAGAAAAAACATAAACTAGTAAATATTGCATGTGTATGTCTGTATATATATTAGAAAAAAAAAAAATTTCCTTATCCCGTCAGTTCACTAAACAACAGATCGTATAAAGGACAAGAAAAAAACCACCGATCTACACTGTTCTTGTCATAGAATCCTATGCAAATATGGTAAGCCTATGACGAGATCGTGAAGATCGGAAGTCTATGTAGAGATCGATGAGGTCGTGAAGACCGTAAGTCTATGTAGAGATCGTTAAGATCGTAAACCTATGCTGAGACCTTTAAGATCGTAAGCTTATGCAGAGATCGTAAGATCGTAAGCCTTTGCAGAGATCGTTAAGATCGTAAGCCTTTGCAGAGATCGTGAAGGTCGTAAGCCTTTGCAGAGATCGTTGAGATCGTAAGCCTTTGCAGAGATCGTTGAGATCGTAAGCCTTTGCAGAGATCGTTAAGATCGTAAGCCTTTGCAGAGATCGTTAAGATCGTAAGCCTATGCAGAGATCGTAAGATCGTAAGCCTTTGCAGAGATCGTTGAGATCGTAAGCCTTTGCAGAGATCGTTAAGATCGTAAGCCTATGCAGAGATCGTTAAGATCTTCAGCCTATGCAGAGATCGTTAAGAACTTAAGTGTATGCAAAGATCGTAAGCCTATGCAGAGATCGTAAGTCCATGCAAACATCGTATATACGCAGAGATCGTTAAGATCGTAAGCCTATTCAGAGATTGTAAGTCAACCATAGCTCCAGCCTCTCCTATGTAACAGTCTGGGGCCACAAACAGCCGATAACGGCCAACAGACAATGAATACCTACCTCGATCTGTGAACACACAGACACGCATCAGAAACAGACTGCAAGATCAACAAGAACCAATTTCAGGCCTAGGGACTAAAGGTTAGGTATCCCCACATAGAACTGAGAGGGGAGCCGGAGGGGGGGGGGGGGAGTAGAGAGACTTGACATGCCGAAAGGTATTATTATGCCTAAAGGCGTGTTACTCATAGTACTAGAGAGCTGTTACTAAAATGACGATGGATTAGGAACACGAAACAAACGCAGGTAAAGATTTTTTTTTTTTTTTTGTGAGGTTGGACAAAAAGAAATGGCACGGCTCAGCTTCCTTTGCACAATGACTTATAAAATGGCATCCGAAATATACATATTCAATGCTTTATTATTTAACGAAAGAGCCCACACTCTTGATGGAACAGGTAAGTGAAAATTAAAGTATGTAATATTATTTCATAGAAAGGGGTGTGACCCAGATAACAAGTACTAGTTTTGAAAGGTAAACAGAATCATTTGCGACTATATAAATATTCTTACTACGACCCAGATAACAAGTATTAGCTTTGAAAGGTAGACAGAATAATTTGAAACTATAAATATTCTTACTACGACCCAGAAAACAAGCACTGGTTTTGAAAGGTAGACAGAATAATTTGAAGCTATATAAATATTCTTACTATGACTCTGATAACAAGTACTGGCTTTGAAAGGACAGAATATTTTGAAACTATACAAACATTCATACTACGACCCAGATAACAAGAATTGGCTTTGAAAGGCAGACAGAATAATTTGAAACTGTATGAATATTCTTACTATATGACTCAGATAACAAGTACTAGTTTTGAAGAGAGGAACGGTCACATCATGAAACAAAGATAAATTCATTGTTTGCAGAATGATGAAAAGAACAATTATATCAAGAGCTAAACATAATTTTAATGTATTATAATTCGTTTCAGAAACATAAATAAAACATCTGCATCGTTCGTAACTTGAACATGAATCTATAAATATGCTCCCGATGCTACGCAAGACAGGGTTCACAGAGAGAGAGAGAGAGAGAGAGAGAGAGAGAGAGAGAGAGAGAGAGAGAGAGAGAGATAATCAGTAAGCACACAAGAATTCTTTACAGAAGCGGGAGGGAGGTTTCCAGTCTTTTCCAACTCCGCGTCTCTCTCTCTCTCTCTCTCTCTCTCTCTCTCTCTCTCTCTCTCTCTTCTTCCCCAGAGAATGCTAAATCTTCAGTCTTTTAAATTCATCATTAGTTATTCTTTATCACGCCACTTTCCTCTTCCATCAATTTCCATATTCTCTCTCTCTCTCTCTCTCTCTCTCTCTCTCTCTCTCTCTCTCTCTCTCTCTCTCTCTCTCTCTCTCCACTTGGTTCATTTTCTCTCATCATCTATCCTACTCCTTATATCCACAAATTTTCATCTCTCTCTCTCTCTCTCTTTCTCTCTCTCTCTCTCTCTCTCTCTCTCTCTCTCTCTCTCTCAACTTTTCTGATGGTCGATTAACCTAATTTGAAACTGCCATTCGGCACCTGAATACGAGAGAGAGAGAGAGAGAGAGAGAGAGAGAGAGAGAGAGAGAGAGAGAGAGAGAGAGAGAGAGAGAGAGAGAGCATGAACGTTGGCATGCCTCCATCATTTAATCACTCTTTATCACCACCTCCTCTTTCCCTCGTAGGAGGGCTTAGGGCCAATATAACGAGTTATGTCTCATCGTTCGGAGAGGCGATGTATTTAAAGAGTCCTGATTTTCGGGGATATTATACCAAGTAGGCAGTTACTGTGATGTCAAAAACCAATCAAAACTTGTAGTTACTGTATGTCAAAAGCCAGTCAAACTTGTAGTTACTGTATGTCAAAAACCAGTCAAAACTTGTAGTTACTGTGATGTCAAAACCAGTCAAAAAACTGTTGTCAAAACCAGTCAAAAGTTACTGTATGTCAAAAACCAGTCAAAACTTGTAGTTACTGTATGTCAAAAACCAGTCAAAACTTGTAGTTACTGTATGTCAAAAGCCAGTCAAAACTTGTAGTTACTGTATGTCAAAAACCAGTCAAAACTTGTAGTTACTGTGATGTCAAAAACCAGTCAAAACTTGTAGTTACTGTGATGTAAAAAAAACCAGCCGAAACTTTTAATTATTATGAAGTTAAAACTTAGCCAAAATTTGCAATCATTATTACATCAAAATATATCGGAGAAAATAGGTAATCACTGGGACGTCAAAAAATGGCCAAAACTTGTAATAAAAATGACGCAAAAAACTAGTCAAAACTTGTGATCATTGTGACGTCAAAAACGAGACGAAATCTGTAATTATTTTGACCTCAAAAACAGCCATAGCTTGTAATTATAATGCGTCAAAAAACTAGCCAAAACTTGTAATTATAATACGTCAAAAACTACCCAAAACTGGTAGCTATTACGTTAAAAACTAGACAAAACTTGTAATTATAATAAGTCAAAACTAGCCAAAACTTGTAATTATAATACATCAAAAACTAGCCAAACCTTGTAACTATTAAGACGTCAAAAACTAGCCAAAACTTGTAATTAATGTGACATCACAAACAAGCCAAAACTTGCAATTATACTGATGTCAAAAACTAGTAAAAACTTGCAATTATCATACCATCACCAATGTAATTTTTAAAAAAAGCCTTATAGCCTTTTACTCAGAAAAAATTATATGAAACAGACAACAATTCTCAAGTCAAAAACTGGCCAAAACTTTGGTATGTTTCAACGACGAGAAGAAACAGTAAAAGCTGGCGATCTCAATACATATTATAATAAAAGAAATATATATAATATATGTAATGTATGTGTATATTTATTTACATATATATATATATATATATATATATATATATATATATATATATATATATATATATATATATATATATATATACAAAACATTCCAGTCCATTTGCATAACAACCGAGTATCCCCGAAACAGGAAACAACACAACGCCAAACAATTCCTTTTCCCGTTTATTTCACTTTCTTCCAATTTTCCATCGGCGCGCTGCACCTGACATCTTCCTCCGATACCGCTCAATACACTCTTTTAAAACTCTCTTAAAAACTGCTACTGGGAACGGGAAGGAACGATTCTCCTTTTAAAGCCCTTTAAATGCTCTTTCCAAAATTGCTTTTGACACTCAGGTGGCCATATGCCAGCACGGACTCTTGACATGAAATCATGGAATTTTGGCTGAAATGTTTAGGACCGGGGTGGTAACTTCACCCGTTCAGTACTGAATGAACTGAAAACAGGAAGTTGGAGTGGTTGGATAGCAAAATAGAGATATCCAGAATATCAATGAAACTGAAGTATATGTGTCTTAGGTAATTTACGAAGTAATTGTTAGAGAAGTTGAACAGCAAGACTGAAGAAAAGGAAGCGACACGGAGGTGAAGTAAAATGCTAAATATTGGTTGCAGCAAATGGTCTTCGGGACGCTGCAAATACTATTTAGCAATGCCAACAGTGCACCACGTGATGTCCGCTGATGGAGGTAACCCCTCTTTACCCCAGGGTGACACGGGCTCTTGCCGGTAAAGAGATTGCTAATGATTTTATTTTAATCGCACCAATTTTAAGACCCACAGAAATAATAATCAAATATGCCAAATAATTAGGATAAGAGGTCATTCAACACGGGCTCTTGCAACTAAAGCATGCTAGGAAGATAAAATCAGCACGGGCTCTTGCTACTAAAGCATGACAGAAGATAAAATCAGCAGGGGCTCTTGCGACTAAAGCATGCGAAGAAGATAAAATCAGCACGGGCTCTTGCTACTAAAGCACGCAAACAAGAAACGCACCTTGAATCAAAGAGGGACAAAAAATGAAAATAATGAAGATCCTAATAATTAGTTGGGAATCCAAACGAAATTAAGTCCCGTCTCCTTAGAGAACATTTATTACTCGTTTCAAAGCACAACGAATCGCTCTGCCTTCGAGGAAAAACAAATTACTTTGCCACTGAGCGAGTAAGCGACTTCGCGACCGGCCAAAACAAATGACTTACATCCCCCGAACGAAATAAATTCGTCGCGAGGCCTTACAAAGCAATAAGGTCCAATTAGACCCGTTAATTACATCTGCATTTGGAACAATTAAAAACTGAGATATCTGCCGATTACATCGTCGACGTAGCTTCTCCTCTTGTTACATGGGGGGTATTTCCAACTGATCAATCTGTTGAAATAAAAGGTGAAAGAGGGTGGGGATTGGGAGGGGGAGGGGGAAGGGGATGGGGGGAGTCATAAGACCAGCGGGAAGTTCAAAAACATCATTATCATAAATTCCACGCGAGGCAGTTATAAAAATCCAAACCTGCAGTTTAGCGGTGAACCAAAATAACTTCTTCCACGGTCCCCGAGAATGGTTTGCGCGCGCGCACGAGGATGCGAGCGTGTGCGCGCATGTGCAGAACCATGCAAAAGGTAGGAAAGGGGAGGAGAGGGAGGAAAATGAAAGAGGTGGTGAGGGAGGAAATGAAACGAGAAATGAATGACTGGAATAACATACTGATCATTACAGTGTGTGAGAGCAGATGGTTGACTCTTGGAAAACAGTTATGTGGTGATGACGATCTTTCTAAACAGTTCTGAAAATAACACACGCCAGCGTGTGTTATGTATATATATACATATATATATATATATATATATATATGTATATATATATACATACACATATATATATTTTATGTATATATACATACATACATACACACACACACGCACACACACACACACACACACACACACACACACA
>NC_089762.1:40768390-40818390 GCF_040412425.1 Macrobrachium rosenbergii | reverse complement strand
ACGAAAATAAATTCACATTAAATTTATCAAGGAATTTTAACTGCAAACAAAGCACTGCATCTTTTTTATAAGGGTGTAGACTGCAAAGCCTCAATTAAATTTCTTTATGTATATGACTCTCACAATCTAGCGGAATCAGTCGCTAAAAATTTAGCGGCAGCGTCTACAAATGTAGCAGTAGTCGCTACAAATCCAACAAGAATCGCTACAAATGTAGCATTATCTGCTTCAAATGTAGCAATATCAGCTACAAATGCAACAATAATCGCTACAAATGTAGCAGTAGTCGCTACAAATGCAACAATAATCGCTGCAAATGTAGCAGTATCCGCTACAAATGTAGCATTATCCGCTACAAATGTAGCAGTAGTAGCTATAAATGCAACAATAATCGCTGCAAATGTAGCAGTATCAGCTACAAATGTAGGAGTATCCGCTACAATTGCAGCTGTAGCCACTCTACAAATGCAACAATAATCGCTGCAAATGTAGCAGTATCAGCTACAAATGTAGCAGCATCCGCTACAAATGAACCCGTAGCCACTACAAATGCAACAATAATCACTATAAATGTAGCAGTATCCGCTACAAATGTAGCATTATCTGCTAAAAATGCAGCAGCATCGGCTACAAAATGTAGCAGTAGCCGCTACAAATGAAAGAATAATCGCTGCAAATGTAGCAGCATCAGCTACAAATGTAGCAGTATCCGCTACAAACGCAGCAGTAACCGCTAGAAACGCAGCAATTGCTGCTACATTGTCTTTATATTTCCTGTTCAATGACGCAATCGCATTTATTAGCGGCGTTCCGGCATTTCAGGAGCGAATAGGAATTGCACACACCAGCGAGCTGCTCAAGGCCTGTTAAGCCTCTTACAGTTAAATGCGCCAAATACAAGCTTTCGCGTATTTCACAAAGCCCAAGTTTTTTGGCAAAGGGTATTTCCATGCTGTTCATCACCATTAACAATTATATTCTTTTTCTGCTTATATATATAAATATATTTATTCATTTGTTGTATTTTTGTCTTTAAGTGTATATAATTTTTTTTTATTCCCCTACAAAATATTACAATGCTGGTTGATGTGAATCTTTTCCCTATATTAATCTATTCTCTCTCTCTCTCTCTCTCTCTCTCTCTCTCTCTCTCTCTCTCTCTCTCTCTCTCTCTCTCTCTCTCTGTGGAAAATTCCAGGAGAAAGAGAAATTCTCGAAAACAATGACAGTATAAAATAGATATCTGAAATCTCTCTCTCTCTCTCTCTCTCTCTCTCTCTCTCTCTCTCTCTGTGTGAAAATTCCAGAAGAAAGAGAAAGAGAAATTCTCGAATACAATGACAATGACAGTGTAAAATATCTGAATCTCTCTCTCTCTCTCTCTCTCTCTCTCTCTCTCTCTCTCTCTCTCTCTCTCTCTCTCCGAAGGGAATAAACAAATCTCGCTCACCGCTGTCAAGAAATTCAAAACAAAAAAAATTAAAAACAAAAACAGCAAAAGACCTATTTGTTTTCTTTTCCCAAAAAGAAAAAATCGCAAGACAAACAGTCTTTTCTTGAATTCCTACGACTTGCGAAGTTTTAATCACGCTCGTGCAACTTTTTTTTTTTTTTCTTCTTCCTTCCTCCATCTTTCTTCCTCTTTACAAACTTTCCGTCAAAGTCTGAGCATTAAGGCACACAAAACAGCTTTCATGCAATCCTCGACAATAGGGCTTTTGAGACGTCAAGTTTTAATTGCAGACTGCTACTACCTAGTATAGAGTCAATAATAATAATAATAATAATAATAATAATAATAATAATAATAATAATAATAATAATAATAATAATAATACGTAAATTATTCCTCAACGTTTCGGTAGTTCTCACTCTTCCATTATCAAGAGGCAAATAACGCCATCATATTCGCTTTTTGTAAATGGTGGAGAAAGAAGTACCGAAACTTATGGAATAAGTGAACTTTGGACAGGTGCTATGTAATTTACCCGAAGCTATGAAAAAACTTGTTCAAGATATTGATAAACTACAATAATATAATAATGATTTGTTTTTGTAGTTGTATATTGTTGCTCTTTCCTCATTAAAAACAACGTGAAAAAGAGAACCGAGAAGAGCAAATATTAGGTGGAAATTTACAAAGGCGCCCCCCTAAAAGGGTCAGGCAACAAGAAACCAATTTGCTCTTGCAAATGGGACAACAGAGTTGCAATTAGCATGGCAAATTCAAGTTGCAAAAAAAAAAAATAATTTCTTCACCTCATGTGGGAAAACATTACATTTACCACAAAAAGAAATTAAAAGGAAAATACTTTCAGGTATAAGACAGGTATAGTCCTGACTAACACCTTTCCACTTTTTCAATGAGATGGACTGGACACACCTTCTTACAATGATGCTAATACTGAAAGGCAATGCACTTTAATACCTTTGTATGATGAAACAATGAAATAATGGGTATAAAACCTAGCTAGTTTCGTCTTTATATCACAGTGACGAAGGTGTGTGAGTTCTAAAGAGGAAACGGGTCAGGACCTACATACCAAAGTGTTTCATTTTTCCTATGGTGTGTATGTATGTATGTGTATATGTATATGTATATCTGTATATATATACATGTATACATATATACACACATAAATATACATATATATATATGTGTGTATATATATATAGACAGATAGATAATGGCATACGCACGCAATACGCAGTATTCACAGCCATCTCCTTCCTACTTACGCAAAACCCCATTCTCCCATCCACGTCATTTCCACCTACAAAATCCCTCTTTGCCCTCCCCCCCACGCCTCCATTTACGCCCCCACCTTCCCCCTTCCCCTCCCCTCCCCGCCTATGCGTATGTATATACCGCGAGTTCTTTTATATCCTCTACATCCCTTTAAAAAATGAATCAAAGAATATCTCTACAGCGGCGGCGGCTGCATTGCGAAGCGCGGGCGTCAAGGAAACTCTCGCTCCTATTGAGGTGGGAGGCCCTATTCAGGCCTCTTTTTCTCTCTTTTTTTGGGGGGTCATTTTTGGGATTTTTTTTTGTAATCTCTATTCACCTGTAACCTTTCTCTCTCTCTCTCCTCTCTCTCTCTCTCTCTCTCTCTCTCTCTCTCTCTCTCTCTCTCTCTCTCTCTTGTGCTGCTCCGTCATGTTTCTATGCTCTAGCCCTACCTGGCAACGACCCTGCCTCCTCCTCCTCCCCCTCCTCCCTTCCCCGAAAAAGCAAACCCAACCCCCCTTGCCACCTCATTCTCAATCCTTCTTTGATACCTAACACCCACCCCCTCCCCTCCCACATCTCGGCCCCCTCCCATTTCCCCACATCGTCTCAACTTCTGCACGTTCCTTTTCACGGACCTGCGATACCTTCATCCACCCTCTCTCTCTCTCTCTCTCTCTCTCTCTCTCTCTCTCTCTCTCTCTCTCTCTCTCTCTCTCTCTCTCATTTTAGAAGCTGAACTTTGCTGCTCGGCATTCTATATAAACTCTCTCTCTCTCTCTCTCTCTCTCTCTCTCTCTCTCTCTCTCTCTCTCTCTCTTTCTTCCTGACTTGTGCAGATTTTACAGGTGTTTTTACCGTGCGCGCGCGCGCGTGTGCGTGTACATTTATATATATATATATATATATATATATATATATATATATATATATATATATATATATATATATATATACACATACATATCTCTCTCTCTTCCTTTTGTCCTGACTTGTGCAGATTTTACATATATATACATTTTATATATATATATATATATATATATATATATATATATATATATATATATATATATATATATATATATGTATAGTATATATTAAAAATTTGTATAATGTGTGTGGAGTGTATGTTAAAAATCTGTGGTTGTAGAAAGTTAGAAAAATAAGTTTTGAAATTTTACGCTGAAAGCAATCACCGGCGATATATACCACGTATATTTAATAAGATGTCCAGATGGACAGCGTAAATATCTGAGTTTATTTGCAAAATTAATTAATAAAATGTCATGAAATATTCAGTTTTCAGACATTCAATTTTTAGAAGAATTTCATATACCCTATAAATACACTTAAAAATAACCAATGTCAGTCGTTTAATTATTAAAGAACAAGGCCATCATCGAATCTCGTTGTTTTCAATCGAAAAAAAAAATCTTGCAAAAAAAAATACAGGAAATAATTAAATAAGGCATTACATGTTTACCACCCTTGTACTGGCATAGCTAATGTGACATGTGTACTCACTGTACGGTAGAAATTACAAAACTGTTACACATATTACACAAATTCACGTTTTTCTGTCACAATAAAATAATTCGGTACTATCGAATGACTGCAATCAACATTATAAGCTAACTCTATCATACGATTTTTAACTTTTATAACCAAAATAAACCCATAATTGCATAGCCCTCCCAGCAACCCACGAAACAAACAATTCAAGCATAACTTTTCAAACTTCACAATTATATTTAGTCATTTAGTTTCAAAAGCAGAAGAGCAGCAAGTTAATAACAAAAATAAACAAACAGGTGAAGTAAATTCTCACCTGAATATGTATGAGAAAAGTTGCAACGTTAGGAAGGAATTCTATTACAGGCAAACCATTCAAGGGAACCCGACCATATAAGCGCTCACCGCCCTTATCTCTCTCTCTCTCTCTCTCTCTCTCTCTCTCTCTCTCTCTCTCTCTCTCTCTCATATATATATATATATATATATATATATATATATATATATATATATATATATATATATATATATACACGTTCATTCTGGCATCTCTCTATACGTACTGATATCTCTCTTTCCCTCTAAACTACTACAAGATTTCTCTCTCTCTCTCTCTCTCTCTCTCTCTCTCTCTCTCTCTCTCTCTCTCTCTCTCTCTCATACCTACCATAAACGTTGATTTCAGCAAAGACGTCTCAAAAACTTTAAAAGAAAACCAAAATAAAGGAGGAGTCTCTCTCCCAAAGAGAAAAGACCTGATTTAAAAAAAAATGAGAAGCAACAAAAGATTGCATCTCATTTTTTTTCTTTCTAATACAAAGGTGGGTTCTCAAAGGTATTCCTATACAATACCATATCAGCAGCCACACAAGACAGCAAAGACAGAACCAACATTTCAAAAAACTTTCAGGAGTTTCCGAAGAGAAGAGAAAGAGGAGGAGAAGAAGGAGGAGGAGGAATAAAGGAGGAGAAAGGAACAAACAAAGAGAAAGACCTGATTTTAAAAAAAAATGAGAAGCAACAAAAGATTGAAAACATCCTTTTTTTCATTTTTTTCTTTTAGAGGGAAATTGAACAAAAGACAAGAGAGAGAGGGGTTCTCAAAGAGTATTCCTATACAATGGATCCATGTTAAGAGTAAAATTCTCATTCACACACAACTAATACAGAAAGAGACAGAACAAGACTGAGAACAATGTGTGAGAGTGTGTTAAAGTAAATTTGAATACTGACTTGATTTTAAAATTGCCAGTTAGAGGAAATTGAACACAATGAGAGAGAGAGAGAGAGAGAGAGAGAGAGAGAGAGAGAGAGAGAGAGAGAGAGAGAGAGAGAGATGGATGTTAAGGTAAAATTTGAATACTGACTTGATTTTAAAATTCACCAGTTAGAGAGAAAAATTGAACAATAATGAGAGAGAAAAGAGAAAAAAGAGAGAGAGAGAGAGAGAGAGAGAGAGAGAGTTGAACAATAAGAGAGAGAGAGAGAGAGAGAGAGAGAGAGAGAGAGAGAGAGAGAGAGAGAGATGTTAAGAGTAAAATTTGAATACTGACTTGATTTTAAAATTCACCAGTTAGAGGAAATTGAACAATAATGAGAGAGAGAGAGAGAGAGAGAGAGAGAGAGAGAGAGAGAGAGAGAGAGAGAGAGAGAATGTTAAGAGTAAAATTTGAATACTGACTTGATTTTAAAATTCACCAGTTAGAGGAAATTGAACAATAATGAGAGAGAGAGAGAGAGAGAGAGAGAGAGAGAGAGAGAGAGAGAGAGAGAGAGAGAGAGAGACTTTTAAACCATCCGATAAAAGGAAAATAAATAAAGACTAATGGAAACGCAGTTGGTTTTAAAATTCACCAATTGAAGACAATGGTACCCAATAATGTAAAGAGGCAAACAATAATTGAGAGAGAGAGAGAGAAATGTTTTTTCCATAAATACGTCAGAGTGTAAACAGATTGAGAGAGAGAGAGAGAGAGAGAGAGAGAGAGAGAGAGAGAGAGAGAGAAGAGAGAATTTTTTTCCATAAATAAATCAGAGCGTAAAAAATTAAGAGAGAGAGAGAGAGAGAGAGAGAGAGAGAGAGAGAGAGAGAGAGAGAGAGGAGGGGGATTTTTCCATAAATACGTCAGTGGAGACAAATCAGGAGAGAGGAGAGAGAGAGAGAGAGAGAGAGAGAGAGAGAGAGAGAGAGAGAGAGAGAGAGAGAGGTTTTTTACCATGAATGCGTCAGAGTGGAAACAAATTAAGCTCAATATGTTAACATAAGACTGTTTATCCGTGTAACAAATGTAGGGTTCAACGATGCATTTTTACCCTCACAGCACCATCTAAGATATAAGCATTACCATTAATTACATTCTCATTACAAAAACCACAAAAAACAGCTTTACTTTAATATACTGAAAATTTATCATTATGCATAAACATTCTAACATCCGACAGATCTGAAGTTTTTTTCCTATGCAAACGATTATTCTATAAATCTGGGTGAGCTCTTGACAAGGAGGGAGAAAAGGGGGGGAGGGGAGGGGGGCTATGTTCCAGTGAGAACCCCAATAAAATATGGGGAAAAAATAGACAATAAAAAGGAAATCAAACTAGCCGGAATAAATGTTAAAAAATAACACATAAGTTATCCAAAATATACAAAAAAGAAAAACAAAAGATATGAAAAGAAAAAGATCGACCATTCCCTTCCGGGGCCTCTCCCTCTCCCTCTCCCTTTCTCCCTCTCCCTCCCTTCCAAGCGACCAACCACCCAACCAAACCCCTGTTTCTAATTCATTTGGAAACCACCTTAATCCCGATAAGTGGGAGTGAGAAAACGCAGGAGAGACAAAAGAAAACACGAAATCTTTCTGTACAATAAACATTTATGAATGCTCTCTCTCTCTCTCTCTCTCTCTCTCTCTCTCTCTCTCTCTCCTTTTCTTCTCTAATCGTCCCCTTCTTCTTCTCCACATTTTTCCCATAAGAACAAGTCTCGTGTTAAATGGAAGAAAATCATAAACAATAAATATGACTTCCACCTCACTACACTAACTCTCTCTCTCTCTCTCTCTCTCTCTCAGGTCCCCCGAGACCTCCTGGAGGAGGGAGGGGGGAGGGGGAGGGGGAGGGAGTAGGAGAGGGGCGTCTCTCATTTTGAAATGTAATCCAAAGCACATCCCCGACCTCTTTAAAAGAGGAGAAGAAAAGAGGGGGAAAATGCCTCTAAAGAACCTGGTCCTCTTTAATTCATCTCCGGCACAGACTTCTGGGTTGGGGAATCACCCTCTCCCCAAGGCCCTACCCCCACCTCTCCCCTATCTTCTCTGACCCCTCCCCCTCCTCCCAAAGTTTCGTAGCCTCCAACAAGCTCTAAGCCCCCATTCCATTTTGTTTTCTTTAGAGAACGAAAAAAAACAAAGGATAAATACACTGTATATAATATGTAAGTAAAACAAGGCGATTATTATCGTATACCATCTCCCCTACCCATCACCGAATGATGTATTCAATCTAGTCGTGTCTTTTTCTAAAGTGTCACCTGCAGGTTTTTTTATCTCAATTTATTTATTTATTTATTTATTTTTTCTCATATACCCTTTCTAATATCTAATCTCTTTCAATTCCAAGAAGGAATTCCTTTTCCAAGTTACCCCAAATGACCGATTTTGATTTTTTTTTTTTCATATATATAACCCTTCTAACATCTATTCTCTTTCAATTTCAGGACGGACAACCTCCCCCACCCCCCCCCCAACCCCAATTTTCAACAATTCCCCAATTGATATAACAAGACCGGAAGTTAACTGACGACAAGCTGAGGTTTTATCAACCTGGCGGATCCACGATCCTCGATTTGGACCCTCAAGCCCCGAAAACCGGAGCATCTTCAGATCCCAAGTCACCCCCGTAGGGAGGTCGTGCCGTCAGTGCTCTTCACATGGTGTACTGTAGACATTTACCTTTTTGCCTTTTATTTTGCCTCCGTTCCCGCTTTCTTTCTTCATTCATGATGTCCAACCTCTCTAACTATGACTTCTTGTGGAAACTGTGCGGTTTCCTCCCAGTTCCACTTATGGATCCTTGCATTTCGTCTCCTTCGTTTTCCCGATCTCTTTGTCTAGCTGTCCAACCACTCCAACTCCCTCCACCTGTAGATCCTTGCATTTCATCCTGAATCTCTTTATTTTGCTGTCCAACCACTCTAAGATCCTCTTTTCACTGTCGCAAATGCTGAATGGCCGGAAGTACCCAAGTGCTTGACTTGACAACGTAAATTTCATAATTAAATCATATATCTAGTCTCATTTCACATGTCACAAACGATATTGATCACACTGAACATACCATTAAGAAACACAAACAGCACAATAAACGTCATAATTCATTCATAAATCAGATCCCAATTCACAAACGATATTACTCAAACTGAACAAACGAATTACATAAAAAAAAACAGTACAAACATGAATTTTCATATAGAGACCATGACCACAACATACGATTTTACGCCCACCCACTATAACAAGGGACTGATCCTTTCCAAATCGTCATTTGTCAATGAAATATGGCCCTCTTAAATCTAAAAAGCCTCGCTTTCCCAAATGCAAGCAGCATTCAAGCACACGCAAACATCAGGCAGCAGAAATTATTAACGTTCCATAAGCTGGGCTACTGACATGAAAGCTGTACCATTAATTCGACCCCAAACACACAGAGACACACACACACTCGCGCACGCGCGCTCGGTGTTATGTGACTGACTCTGAAAGCATGATTAAATCATTTCATTTCTCTTTACGTATCGTGGGGTACGTCACAACCCAACAACCTTCACAACCGAATCAGTATTACAACACTTTAGCGTGTCGTAAATGACAATGCAAGAGGTAATGTCAGGGATTCTATGTCATTACTACAACCAAAAGAATTCCATGTCATTACTACAACCAAAAGAATTCTATGTCATAACTACCACCAAAAGAATTCTATGTCATTACTACGACTCAAGGAATTCTATGTCATTACTACACCCCAAGGAATTCTCTGTCATTACTACACCCCAAGGAATTCTCTGTCATTACTACAACCAAAGGAATTCTATGTCATTACTATAACCAAGATGTCCTTAAAAAGCAAAATCAGTTCCAATTCTATATCAAAATACTAGCCTGTCATAAATGACAATTAAAAAAGCAATGTTATACAAATTCAATTACTAGAACCAAGATATCCTTGAAAAGCATGAACACTTTAAACTCAACAAGTTGTGACTCGTTAAAGATATAAATATTTAATGACTCAATCTACATGATACATCAATGACTCTCTGGTTATGTTACTAAAACCTACAACGTGTGTGTGTGTGTGTGTGTGTGTGTGTGTGTGTGTGTGTTTTCATGAGCTCTTAAACTTTAGTAATTATACTTGAATTCGACAGCGGGAGTGAGTATATATCCTTCTTGGTGGACAGGTGGTTAAAGTTAACCTTATTCTGATGTATTAGGTGCCGGTTCGATTCCTCCCTGGGCTTCAATGTTTCTTCATCTGAATCTCAGGCTTTGTAGTGACAAGCGTATCGAGAAGATGTGATGAAATCGAGAAGTTAAAGTGGTCGGCGTCGAGGCTGTTACAAATACATAAATATCTAGTTTAAATATGACCATCTCTCTCTCTCATATATATATATATATATATATATATATATATATATATATATATATATATATATATATTCATATATATATATATCTCTCCTCTCTCTCTATATATATATACACACAAACACACACACATACACAAATGTCCGGACACAATGATTTTTCACCCATAATTCCCGACAAGAAAAAATCTGAAAAATACCCAAGCATAACAAAGGATTATCAAAATCTCTTTCTCAGAAAAAAACACTGTTTTATTTTTTTTTCCTTTTAATTCGCCATGGAAAATAAACTTTTAAGGCCAGACTAAACAAAAGTTCGAAGCTATACAACTTTTGAAAGACATTTCGGGAAAAAAGGGAACCGTTGGATTTTCAACATCCTTTTAAATACGGAAAAGAAAAAAATTGTAAAAAAAATAAAAAAACAAAAAAACATATATCGTACCCTCGTGACGGAAAAATTGAGAATTCCAGCGTAAAAAAGGGAAAAACCTGCAGGATGTAAAAAAAACTATTCAGACGCTACCAAAACATTGAGTTGAAAAAAAAAATACTGATCACTCGATCAGCGAAATGTAAATTCACCACATTTCCTCTTATACATATTAAGATTACTTAATAAGTAGACACAATAAAAATGACACCAGAACTGTAACAACTATTAAGAACTCCTTTCATATATATATATATATATATATATATATATATATATATATATATATATATATATATATATATATATATATATATATATATATATATATATATATATATATATATATATATATATATATATATATAAATATATATACACACATATATATACATACATATACATATATAAATACATACACATACGGTCAATACATATTACAAACCGCCAAGAGGAAATCAAAATCTACTCTCTCTCTCTCTCTCTCTCTCTCTCTCTCTCTCTCTCTCTCTCTCTCTCTCTCTCTCTCTCTCTCTGCACCAAAAATAAAAATCCTTGACATAATAAAACATAACGTTACTGTATTCTTAATTCATAAAAAAAGGGGGATTTTCATTCAGCACAGACTTATAAAAGAAAGACTCGTAATAATAATAAACAAGATTCGTAATAGTGAAGTGGTTGGTTAGGATTACTGAATGGGTTTGGGAATGGGAGGGTTATCGTAGCTAGTGGGGAGATGGTGTGAGGTGGGAAAGGATGGGAGATGTGACGGGTGAGGGGTGCTGGGTGGTGACAGACTAGGAATGAGAGGGGAGGTGGGAATGGAAGGGGATACCTACCCTGTGGGAGTCTGCCTTGGGAGTTGGGTAGCTGACTGGGAAGCTGAGGAAGGGGGATGGAGAATGACCCACCCTGGGGTGCCAGACTAGGAGGAGGAAGGAGGGAGGGGGTTAAGTACCCACCCTGCGGTATCTGACTGGGAGTAGAGGGGAGGGGAAGACACACCCACCGTGGGGTACCAGACTATGAGGAGGGAGGGGAGGACCCCCTCCCCACCCAAAACCCAACAGCCGACTTAATTATGAAAGAATAAGGAATGAAAGAAAAGAGAAGAGAAAAAAATTAAATAAAAATTGTGGGAGAGTGGAGGAGCATTGGTTGGGTTTATTGATGAGAGTTACGTGGGGCGTGCTTAATGATGGAGACTTTCAATGGGAGTGAAGGAGGAAGGACTTGAGGAGGACTTGAGGAGGAGGACTTTCTCTCTCTCTCTCTCTCTCTCTCTCTCTCTCTCTCTCTCTCTCTCTCTCTCTCTCTCTCTCTCAGTTTCCTTTTAAAACCGTCCTCCTACCTGCCTTCTCCTACTCGGCTTAGCCAGGAAGTTGGACAGAAAACGGCGTTGGAATGGTGAGAGGGTCAAGTAAAAGGCCTCTCTCTTACTGTGAGGAAAGGCCTTTTATTTACACACGCACACACACACACAAATACACACGCCATCGCCTTTTGCGTGAGTATGTATACTAAACTTGGACATCCATATTTCCTCACTGACATTTTGGTTCCTGTTCCGTGCAGTTCCGTTGGCACGTAACGGACGAGAATGAGAAGAATACGAGAAGAAACATACGAACAAAATGACGAAGGAAGAATAATGCAGAAAGACATTCGACCAAGGAAATGAGGAAGAAAAACAAATTAGTTTTTACACGGAAGAGTAACCCCATCTATCGCCATATGTTATGAAAAAAAAAATTACTCTTACTATTACTGAAGCTACTGCTGCTGCCTACACTGATATGCTGTGAGCAAAGTGATTTGAAATATGAGCAGTAACATGAAGACGAGTTGCAATTGTGCAACTGCAAGATAAGGTCATTAGTGTCTAGTGTTGCTAACCTGATTCTGCTAAGAAGCACGTTCGGAAAAATTCCATTATTGAGAACTCTAGTCATTTCTATACTGATGGAGCCAAACTGGTTCTAATGCCACAGTTATCGTGATTAGTCAATCATCGGCTAATCTCCAGTTATTGGTTAATATCAAATTATTGGTTAATCTTCAATTATTGGTTAATGTCAAATTATTGGTTAATATCAGATCTTGGTTAATCTCCAATTACTGGTTAATATCCAACTATTGGTTTATACCAAATCTTTGATTAATCTCCAATCGTTGGTTAGTATCAAATTATTGGTTAATCTCCAATAATTGTTTAATATAAAATTACTAGTTAATATAAAATTATTGGCTATTAAATTACTGGTTAATCTGCAATTATTGGTTAATATCAAATTATTGTTTAATTTCCAATTATTGGATAATATCAATTTATTGGTTAATCTCCAATTATTGGTTAATCAAATTATCCCGTCTTCTACTGCCTAAAAAAAAAGCTAAACTTTTCAAGAGAACTGTTTTCACTACTATAACTGAACTGTTTTCACTACTATAAGCTGAACAGACAGTCTCAAGACTAATATTTTATAATGTATCCTTTCCCTCACTTATATCAGTAGTATGATTGATAAGTGAACTTAAATAACTTTACTTTGAGAATATATAAAACGGGATATTTTCAGCATTAAATAAAAAGTAATAGCGTTTGAATTCGCTGGTTTTTTCCCCCAAGTCTCAATCGTAACTTGTGTTCAGATTTCTTTCAAAACTCGACCATCCAAAAGCTCAGCATAAGGACGAAATTTCCCAATTCCCATAAATTTTTCCAATATACTCACAAACAGGAGTACCCACAAACAAACAAACAAATAATGCTAGTTCAAAGAGTAACCTTCCTATAACAGTACTAACAAACAAACAATGCTAGGTCAAAGAGTACCCCTCCTTATAACAGGAGTACCCACAAACAAAACAAACAATGCTAGGTCAAAGAGTACCCCTCCTTATAACAGGAGTACCCACAAACAAACAAACAATGCTAGGTCAAAGAGTACCCCTCCTTATAACAGGAGTACCCACAAACAAAACAAACAATGCTAGGTCAAAGAGTAACTTTCCTGATAACAGGAGTACCCACAAACAAACAAACAAACAATGCTAGGTCAAAGAGTACCCTTCCTTGTGAAGGCCAACACAGTAATTTCCTTCCTTCATAACACAGGCAAAGCGACGCATAGGCAATTAATCCATCAATCAATCGATCAAAAATAACGTTTGCAATTGAAAGCAAAAAAATTATTTTGTCAGAGATAAAATCAGATAAAATCAGATGAAATCGACCTGAATTAAAATCCCTCTGACCTACAAAAACAATAATCGGACTGAAGCGAGATGGGTGATGGTGATGGTGATGTGATGATGATGATAATGATGTTGATGATGATGTGATGATGATGGCGATGCAGTGATGAAGTGATGAAGATGTGATATTGATGGTGATATGATGATAATGTAATGATGGTGGTGATATGATGGTGATATGATGGCGATGCTGTGGGGATGGTGATGTGGTATTGATGGTGATGTGATGATAGTGGTGGTGAAGATTTTGATGAAATGGTGATGATGATGAAATGTTGATGATATGGGGATGATTACGGTGATGATGATATGGTGATGATTATGGTGATGATGATATGGTGATGTGATGATGATGAGGATGGTGGTGACGTGATGCTGATGATGGTAATGATGACATATTGATGGTGATAAAGTGATGATGATGGTGAAGATAATGATAAACATGACAAGTGCACGATTACAAAAATAAATTTCTTTTGTATAGAAAAAATCATAAACAAATGAATAAGAAACCGATTCTTTCATCGCATTAACCCCAACAAAAAACAAAAAAATTTTCTTAACGAAAACAAGTGAAAATAAATTCGGACGATGAGAGAGAGAGAGAGAGAGAGAGAGAGCCTACACTTATTATAATGATGCTTTGACGGACGAGGCTCTCGTGTGTGTGTGTGTGTGTATGTATGTATGTGTATGTATGTGTATGTATGTATGTGTCTGTATATATATGTATATATATATATATATATATATATATATATATATATATATATGCTCTTGTAATAATGAAACATTTAATTGCAAGTTTTTTTTTTTTTTTTTTTTGCTTTCATCAAAGCTGGTGACTGGGGCTGGGAAGGTGGGGGAGCTAAATGTAGGAGAATTGGGGGAGAGGGGAGGGAAGAGAGATGAGGCCTCAATGGGTACGGGTTGGGGGGTAGAGGAAGCCGGACACGGGCGGGGATAAATGTAGGAGAATTGGGAGAACGAGGGAAGGAGGGGGAGAGAGGGGAGCCAAGTTGAGGCCTCAATTGCCAATAGATTGCATATTGAAAGGAGGGCCTCCCGAATTTCAATTCCTCCTCCCCCGTCCCCCTCCCCTCAGGGTTTGAGTAAAGGGACAGATTCAGTTTTGCTGGAAAGAAGATATTATAAATAAATTCGCTCTGTTGCGGACAAAGGTATATAACGAACACGAATTAAGCTCAAGCCGACACGCGGTTCTTTTTTTTTTTTAAATCCGTGCAGCTTAGGTAGCGCCCGGAAATGAATGTCATTCAAGAACAATTGTAATGGAATTATTAAATTTGTGAATATGATATTTGGATTTACACAAATACAAACGCACTGTGTATATGTATATATATATACATACATACATACATACATACATATATGTACATATATAATGTATATATAATATATATTATACACACACAGTACACACACACACACACACACATATATATATATATATATATATATATATATATATATATATATATATATATATATATATATATATATACACAATATACATAACATGATTTTAACCATTAATAGGTGATTTCTTTTATTACACAACACTAAAGTTGATAAAATAAAAGACTGGCCGTTTTTCCTGAACTACAAGTAACTGACCGGTTTGTCCAAAGATTTTTAATAGAAAAAACTTTACCTCACATTTTTTCATATAAAACCTTTACAAATGGACTGTGAGTTTGAACACCATCCATTAGCGAAGCCTCGCTCCCTTTACTAATGGAGGCTGGAAATAAACACCATCTATTAAAAAAAAAAAATACTAATTCGTACATGGTAACCAAAGACGAGAATCACGTACCATCAAAGATACATGAAGGCGATATATGTTACGATTTAAATATAAGAGATACCATCATTCATATGCAATGGAGAGTGGAGGAGGAGGAGGAGGAGGAGGAGGAGGAGGAGGAGGAGGAGGAGGAGGAGGAGGAGGAGGAGGAGGAGGGGGAAGTAGTTAGGGCGTTACGCACACACTCATGTCTGTCACGGTGAGATAAGAAATCTCCTCCCACCTACGTGTAAAAGGACCCGTGACACGCAACGCCCTTCAACCCCCTTTTATCAAACGCATATATATTATCTAACACGAGAGAGAGAGAGAGAGAGAGAGAGAGAGAGAGAGAGAGAGAGAGAGAGAGAGAGAGAGAGATTTTGGTAAGTATAACCAAAAGAGGTGGAAGAGCCGGCGTTTAGAAGGTGTTTGTGTGTGTGTATGAGAGAGAGAGAGAGAGAGAGAGAGAGAGAGAGAGAGAGAGAGAGAGAGAGAGAGAGAGCTTGTGATAGTTTAGGAGACAGAGACACTTTGATACGTATAGAGAGATGGCGGAGCGAACCTTTGTAGAGAGAGAGAGAGAGAGAGAGAGAGAGAGAGAGAGAGAGAGAGAGAGAGAGAGAGAGAATCATGTGATGGTTTAGAGGGAGAGAGATATTTTGGTACGTATATAAAAAGAGGTGAACAACGTTCGATTAGAGAGAGAGAGAGAGAGAGAGAGAGAGAGAGAGAGAGAGAGAGAGAGAGAGAGAGAGAGAGAGAGAGAGACTTAAAAACCGATTGCAGTGAGCCACTGGAAGATTTTCTTTCACAAACCCCTCATTTTCCCGAAGGAGTGCAGTAAGATCCATCGGCGCCTTACAAAACCAGAGAATTTCAACCTTAGAGAAAAACAGCAACGCTCCACAACAAAAAAAGAAGGCACAACGGAAAACGGCCTTATAAAAACGTTAAACGAAGTACATCGGTGGATAGAAAACGGGGGCTTTGTGAACGCAATTCGTATTCAATGAAGTGGCATTCCAGCGTGCCATTTTCGCAAATAAAATGCGCATATATTCAGCAAGGGAAAAAATGTATTGTGGGTTTATATCAACGGGAAAAAATCTCCTGCTCCGTTTTCTTTTTATTTTGGTCATTGTTTTTTTATTTTTTATTCTCTTATGGCGTCAGATTTCCTTTACATTATAATTCGGTTTTTTGTTGATTTTTATTGTGATTTATTTTTAAGAGTTAATTATGATAATCATTTTAGAAATTCTCCCCCCCCCGCAAAAAAGGTAATACATATTTTAATATCTCTCTCTCTCTCTCTCTCTCTCTCTCTCTAGAACAGTTCTTATCTAGAAAAATTAGAGGCTCTCTCTCTCTCTCTCTCTCTCTCTCTCTCTCTCTCTCTCTCTCTCTCTCTTTGAATATCTAGAACCGTTATCTATAAAAATTAAAGGTTTTCTCTCTCCCTCTCTCTGTGCAAGGTGTCTCTCTCTCTCTCTTTGAATATCTAGAACCGTTATCTAGAGAAATTAAAGGCTTCTCTCTCTCTCTCTCTCTCTCTCTCTCTCTCTCTCTCTCTCTCTCTCTCTCTCTCTCTCTCTCTCTCTGCGAGACCTCACCTTTCTTTCATTTTTATCCTCTCATTTCTTATCTTTTTCACGAGAAATCTGTTTCCCTTCCCACATTCCGTCTTGCTTTATGTCCCCATTAAAGGTGAAACACGGCACAGTTTCATTCCCCCGAGTTTCTTTTTATAATCTTTAGCCTTTTTTCGACTTTTTAATTGGCGTTACGAATCGAAGCACTGAAGAAAAAATACTATTAATTTTAAGAGGCAGATGTTCTGTACTTTACGAATCGCAGCACTGAAGAAAAAATACTATTAATTTTAAGAGGCAGATGTTCTGTACTTTACGAATCGCACCACTGAAGAAAAAATACTATTAATTTTAAGAGGCAGATGTACTGTACTTTACGAATCGCAGCACTGAAGAAAAAATACTATTAATTTTAAGAGGCAGATGTACTGTACTTTACGAATCGCAGCACTGAAGAAAAAATACTATTAATTTTAAGAGGCAGATGTTCTGTACTTTACGAATCGCAGCACTGAAGAAAAAATACTATTAATTTTAAGAGGCAGATGTTCTGTACTTTACGAATCGCAGCACTGAAGAAAAATACTATTATTTTTAAGAGGCAGATGTACTGTACTTTACGAATCGCAGCACTGAAGAAAAATACTATTAATTTTAAGAGGCAGATGTACTGTACTTTACGAATCGCAGCACTGAAGAAAAAATACTATTAATTTTAAGAGGCAGATGTACTGTACTTTACGAATCGCACCACTGAAGAAAAAATACTATTAATTTTAAGAGGCAGATGTTCTGTACTTTACGAATCGCAGCACTGAAGAAAAATACTATTATTTTTAAGAGGCAGATGTTCTGTACTTTATGAATCGTAGCACTGAAGAAAAAATACTATTAATTTTAAGAGGCAGATGTTCTGTACTTTACGAATCGCAGCACTGAAGAAAAATACTATTATTTTTAAGAGGCAGATGTTCTGTACTTTACGAATCGCAGCACTGAAGAAAAATACTATTAATTTTAAGAGGCAGATGTTCTGTACTTTTGAATCTAATCGCAGCACTGAAGAAAAAAATACTATTAATTTTAAGAGGCAGATGTACTGTACTTTACGAATCGCAGCACTGAAGAAAAATACTATTAATTTTAAGAGGCAGATGTACTGTACTTTACGAATCGCAGCACTGAAGAAAAAAATACTATTAATTTTAAGAGGCAGATGTTCTGTACTTTACAGAATCGCACCACTGAAGAAAAAATACTATTAATTTTAAGAGGCAGATGTACTGTACTTTACGAATCGCAGCACTGAAGAAAAAATACTATTAATTTAAGAGGCAGATGTTCTGTACTTTACGAATCGCAGCACTGAAGAAAATACTATTATTTTTAAGAGGCAGATGTTCTGTACTTTACGAATCGCAGCACTGAAGAAAATACTATTATTTTTAAGAGGCAGATGTTCTGTACTTTACTTAATCGCAGCACTGAAGAAAAAATACTATTAATTTTAAGAGGCAGATGTACTGTACTTTACTTAATCGCAGCACTGAAGAAAAATACTATTAATTTTAAGAGGCAGATGTTCTGTACTTTATGAATCGCAGCACTGAAGAAAAATACTATTAATTTTAAGAGGCAGATGTTCTGTACTTTATGAATCGCAGCACTGAAGAAAAATACTATTAATTTTAAGAGGCAGATGTTCTGTACTTTACGAATCGCACCACTGAAGAAAAATACTATTAATTTTAAGAGGCAGATGTTCTGTACTTTATGAATCGCACCACTGAAGAAAAATACTATTAATTTTTAAGAGGCAGATGTTCTGTACTTTATGAATCGCACCACTGAAGAAAAATACTATTAATTTTAAGAGGCAGATGTACTGTACTTTGAATCGCAGCACTGAAGAAAAATACTATTAATTTTAAGAGGCAGATGTTCTGTACTTTATGAATCGCAGCACTGAAGAAAAATACTATTAATTTTAAGAGGCAGATGTACTGTACTTTACACTGAATCGCAGCACTGAAGAAAAAATACTATTAATTTTAAGAGGCAGATGTTCTGTACTTTACGAATCGCACCACTGAAGAAAAATACTATTATTTTTAAGAGGCAGATGTTCTGTACTCTACGAATCGCAGCACTGAAGAAAAAACATCATTAATTTTAAGAGGCAGATGTACTTTACGAATCGCAACACTGACGAAAAATACTATTAGTTTAAACAGCAACACTGAAGAAAAATACTACTAATTTTAAGGGCAAATATACCTTTAGAATCGCAACACTGAAACAAAACACTATTAATTTTAAGGGGCAAGTGTACCTTTGAATCGCAACACTGAAGAAAAATACTATTAATTTAATCAGAAACACTGAAAAAAATACTACCAATTTCAAGGGGCAGATATACCTTACATACTGCAACACTGAAGAAAAAGTACTATTAATCTTGAGGGGCAGACATACCTTATGTACTGCAACACTAAAGAAAAAGTACTATTTCTTCTAGAGGTAAAAGTACTTTACGAACCGCAACACTGAAGAAAAAATACTATCAATTTTTATTGCATAGACACCTTACGAACCACAATACTGAAGAAAAATACTATTAATTTTAAGGGACAAATTTACCTTACGAATCGTAACACTTAAGAAAAAATACTATTAATTCTATGGGCAAATCTACTTTACGAATCGCAGTACTTAAGAAAAAACACTATTAACTGTAAAGAGCAAATGTACCTTTAGCATAGCAACACTGAAGAAAAATACTATTATTAAATCTAAAGGACAAAATTGCCTTCTCGCAGACAATTCCACGAAATTAACAAGCAAAAAATGCGTCGAAGTTTCTTCGGCGCAATAGAGTTTTCTGTGCAGCGGTATAATCAAGGCCATTAAAAACAGATCTATCTTTCGGTGGTCTCAGAATAATGCTGTATGAGCCGCGGCCCATGAAACTTTAACCACGGGCCGGTGGTGGCCTGGCCTATATCGTTGCCAGAAGTACGATTATGGCTAACTTTCACCTTAAATAAAATAAAAACTACTGAGGCTAGAGGGCTGCAATTTGGCATGATTGATGATTGGAGGGTGAATGACCACCATGCCAATTTGCAGCCCTCTATACTCAGAAGTTTTTAAGATCTGAGGGCGGACAGAAAAAGTGCGGACGGACAGGCAAAGCCGGCACAATAGTTTTCTTTTACAGAAAACTAAAAATGGCAGATGAGTCAAACTCGTATGCCTACTGTCATTCACTGTCACAAGGTACAACCTACTGCCGACCAAAGTGACAGTAATTGGGAAAAAACAGGAGGTATAATGCACACATCACCACCACCACCACCATTATCATTATCATCATATCATCATACTTATCATCACGGAGAGAAAATTTTAACTGTGACAAATAAGAAGCGTAATTCATACATAACTATCACCACCACAATCATTATATTCATCATCATCATTGTCTTTATCATTTTCATCATCATCATATCATATTCGTATGTGTCATCACGGAGATAAATTTTTCATTGAAACAAATAAGAAGTGTAATGCGCACATAACCACCACCATTATCATTATATCATCATTATCATCGTATCACCATACTTATCAACATTCAGAGAAAATCATATCACTATATTCACCATATTATCACGGAGAAAAATCTTTAACAAAAAAATAAGAAGTGAAATGCACACAACTATCACCACCACCATTATCATTCATCATGATATCACCACGGAGAGAAATCTTTGCCTGAAACAAATAAGAAGTGTAATGCACACATAACCACCACCACCAATATCATGAAATCATCATCCTCATTATATTCATCATCATACTTAATCATCATTCAGAGAAAATATTTTTTTCACTCCCTTAGAAAATCCTCTTCCTCCTCCTCTTGAATGTTTAACTATCATTACTGCTGATTTTCCCAACCCTTACGGTGGGGGGGGGGTAGGGGAGGGGAGCAATGTCATTACAAACAGAAGAGCATTAAATATTCACCGGGGGAATAATAACTCTCTTTCGTAACTATGCTTACAAAGGTCTGGTAACTAATCCTAAGCAAATAACACGGATCAAACGCCGTGAGATGCATCGCTGTGGTGTATGTATATATGTATGTATGTATATGTATATGTATGTACGTGACTGTATAAACATATATATATATATATATATATATATATATATATATATATATATATATATATATATATATATATATATATATATATATATATATATATATATAGAGAGAGAGAGAGAGAGAGAGAGAGAGAGAGAGAGAGAGAGAGAGAGAGAAGTGCAAGATCTTCTCATTTTCTTAAAATGCAAAATGAAAGTAAAAAAATCTAACTAAAACGGTCGTTGTCCATACAAATATACTGTATTAATTCAACAAGAACAGACCCATAAAACTTAAAAGTAAAAGCAACGACCATACTGATTTCCACTCCGAAATAAGAGAGAGAGAGAGAGAGAGAGAGAGAGAGAGAGAGAGAGAGAGAGAGAGAGAGAGAGAGAGAGAGAGAGGAAGTTCCACGCCATGCACAACAGAGACGAATTTATATTCTTTTTCTTCGCAAGGTAGAGCTTTCTAAACCCTGACGCTGACAAGAGAGACCGCCTAATCTTGCATGACGTCTGGAAATTAAACCATTAGTCTCTCGAATATAAAGACACAAGTCATCCAGGAAAGGAATGGAATGTAAAATTGAGGCCAAAGACCCAGAGCTGCGACCCTATGAGGTCATTCAGTGCCGAAACGGAAACTGCGAGTAGAAAAGTTTCAAAGGTGGAACGGGAGGAAAACCTCGCAGGTGCAATATGGAACTATTGCTAGGAGAGGGTGGATAGCAAGATGTAAGAGAATATGAACGGAGGTACAGTAAAAGGAATGAAAGGGGTTGCAGCTAGGGGCCGAAGGGACGACGCAAAGATCCTCAAGTAATGCCTGCAGTGCACCGCGTGAGGTGAATTGACGGCACTTACCGCCCCTACGGGACAGCTACCCAGGAAGGAGAGAGAACTTGATACTAGAGAAATATGAAGGAGCTTATTCTATCGATTATTACAATAATAATAAAAACGTTATTGTCGAATGGAATATAAAATTTAGGCCACAGGCCAAGCACTGGGACCTAAAATGAGGTCCCTCAGCGCTGAAAGGGAAAATGAGAGTAAAATTTTTTAAGCTCTGAAATTAACTGTATTCAAATAACAATAAAAACTTAAGTTAAAGTTCAGACTGAGTTCATCTTTTCGAACGGGTGGCTGAATCCAGTTAAAGTTCAGACTGAGGTTCATCTTTTCGAACAGGTGACTTAACCAAGTTAAAGTTCAGACTGAGGTTCATCTTTTCGAACAGGTGACTTAACCAAGTTAAAGTTCAGACTGAGGTTCATCTTTTCGAACAGGTGACTGAATCAAGTTAAAGTTCAGATTGAGGTTCATCTTTTCGAACAGGTGACTTAACCAAGTTAAAGTTCAGACTGAGGTTCATCTTTTCGGATAGGTGACTGAATCAAGTTAAAGTTCAGACTGAGGTTCATCTTTTCGAACAGGTGACTTAACCAAGTTAAAGTTCAGACTGAGGTTCATCTTTTCGGATAGGTGACTGAGTCAAGTTAAAGTTCAGACTGAGGTTCATCTTTTCGAACAGGTGACCGAATCAAGTCAAAGTTCAGACTTTTCGAACATGTGACTTAACCAAGTTAAATTTCAGATGAGGTTCATCTTTTCGAACAGGTGGCTTAATCAAGTTAAAGTTCAGATGAGGTTCATCTTTTCGAACAGGTGACGATCGCGACGCGGGCAGAGGTGAACGGAGCCCCTTGAGGCCACTGGCCAATAACCTCCCTCACGTTAATCAACACAATACCTTGGGAAACCTGCCAAGCCGCTAAAGTCTTTCAAACGGCCGTTCATTGTTTCCCTAATGTCTGCCTGATGGCTATGCCAATAATGATACCCTTGTGAAAATAGGAAAGAAAGAGAGGAATAAAAGAAGGGAATTAACTTGGGCAGGATTGTGGGGCGTTTGTACGAGGCCACAAACAAGAGGAGGTGTGTGCTGAAAATTGCAATTTGTCAGACGTTCGCACTTGATGTTTGTTGGAGAATTTTAAGAGGATACATAAATATGAGATGGGTGTTAAAGGTCTCTCTTAGTAGCTAGGAGTGAGTAACAGGAGGTTGGAAAACATTTCAAAAAGGAGAAAGTTACACAGAGAAAAGTTAAAGTGTGTCAGATGTAGATTTTAACTGGGTCGTCTAGAATGATGAGGAAAAAGGAGGAAAATTATTATTATTATTATTATTATTATTATTATTATTATTATTATTATTATTATTATTATTATTATTATTATTAATCATTATTATAATAATAATAATAATAATAATTATAATTATACAGTGTACATATATACATGTGTGTATATATATGTATATATATATATATATATATATATATATATATATATATATATATATATATATATATATATATATATATATATATATATATATATATATATATATATAGAGAGAGAGAGAGAGAGAGAGAGAGAGAGAGAGAGAGAGAGAGAGAGAGAATGTACAAAACCACTCGTCTCACTGATTCACTTCACCTGCAGACCAATCATCTCTGCTTCCTGATGGAAACCTCTTAATATATATATATATATATATATATATATATATATATATATATATATATATATATATATATATATATATATATATATATATATATATATATATATATATATATATATATATATATATATATATATATATATATAGATAAATGGAATCACACACACACACACACACACACACACGGGGGAGGAAGGGGGGGCTTATCATTTTTCGACCACACCGCCTTCTGACCCGGACCTTTTACAAAACCCTTTTCCTCTGTTAATCTCAAGACAGACTTCCTTTTCATCCCCTTTTTCTTAACTCTTCATACTCCGGTGCATTTTCCAATAAGACATCCAACCCCCTTACCCCCTTCCTTCCCCACCCCTCTTTTTTTTTTTTTGTTTCCTCCAAACAAGGATGACCTAAGCCTAACAAACAATACGGAGAGGGGGGGGGCGTTGATCGTTAGACAAGGCCCATCTGCTGAGGGGTCAATATGAAGCCAGTCTCACACGCCGGAAGACTTTCGAGATTCGAGACTCGAGACTCGCGGGAATCTGGTTGTGAATTGAAGTGTGAATTGAAGGGGAGTCTGGCTTAATTGATCTACTATGTGGGATTCTTTACGTTCAGGAAAATTAAAAAAAAAAATTCCAATAATTAAGATAAATACTTTAAGCTGAAGATTGTGCCCTAAGCTTTTCTCGGGGGTATGATAACACGAAGTAGTATTTTGTATGTATAATAAATGCCACAGGGAAATACACATTTGATGCAAATCTTAAATTATGTGAAACATAATTAATCCAAGGTCAAAATGACGAAATCATTCGATAACGGCAGGAGAAGTTGACGAGCAAATTTAAATGGTAATAGTGAAGAGAAGCTCCAAACAGTGGTGGATCGCTGTCAAAGTGGTTGTATGATAATGAAGGAAATTGGCCAAATATGGCCTTAACGTTACAGATGCCACATTAGCATTTAACCAAAGGAGAAAGTGAGCCCAATAAATAGACAAATAAATAAATAAATAATAATACTAATAATAATAATAATAATAAAATATAATAATAATTACAATAAATATATATATATATATATATATATATATATATATATATATATATATATATATATATATATATATATATATATATATATACTGATTTATCAAAATATATATACATATACGTACACGACAATCTTCTTATATTAGAATCTTGCCGATCGCCCACCAACCATAAAATTAACACAGCCACTCACGCAAAGCGAGCAAGAACCCCCAGGGAAAAAAAATACAACAAAATAAAAAAAAAAATAATAAGAAAATAATCCAGAAGAGGAATAATCTAAATCCTGGGCCAATGCCGTATTAAAACATGGTCCTCGAACCCACGGCCAATTACCCGACTAAATTAGGGGAAAAAATCAGGTTCCCTTAAGTGCTTAATTACAGTATCAGTTCCCCAAATTGCACCATGCCAGGAGCCAGGAGTTAGAGAGAGAGAGAGAGAGAGAGAGAGAGAGAGAGAGAGAGAGAGAGAGAGAGAGAGAAAGCAATATTGGGTGGGATTCATGAAAAGAACATGAATAAAATTAAGTGTTTGAGTAACATTATACATAGTGAATGCAGAACAGAATATTACAGGTCACAAGGAATTGAAATCTTCATGTAATGTGCACACCATTCATATATGTTATATATATATATATATATATATATATATATATATATATATATATATATATATATATATATATATATATATATATATATATATATTTATTTATGTGTGTGTATTTATATATTGAGTCCACGATTCATAGGTTTTATATATACAGTATATATACATATATATAAAACATACATACGAAAGGTATATAGAAATTGTATGAAATAGAACGGACAATGTATAAATAAAACAACCCACTATGAAATATGCCCACAGATAATGCAAATTTAGATACAATAAAAAAATTCACTGAGTAAGAACGAGTCACATCCACAATGGCTAATAAGAAAAGACAAGGAAAAAGATGCTTAAAGAGAAATTAGCTTTCCAGTTACAAAAAATAAACAGAATTTTTGACATCTGGCATTTGAGAGAGAGAGAGAGAGAGAGAGAGAGAGAGAGAGAGAGAGAGAGAGAGAGAGAGAGAGAGAGAGTTACTCTCACTGTATCGCAATTCTAATGTCAGGTAGCTGAAATGTGACAAGTTAATTTACCCACCTGCGTAAAGGACATTCCCTATCACACGAATTTCATCTAGCAACATTACTGCTTCATTTCATACGCGCTACGTATACACACACATTCTCTCACACATTCACATTTTTCTCTTCTCTCTCTCTCTTTTCTCTCTCTCTCTCTATATATATCATGTATATATATATATATATATATATATATATATATATATATATATATATATATATATACTAAAAGGACCTCATTCAAACTGGATGGTATCTAATGGATACTTGACAACGTGGACTGTTTGTCCAAGAAAGCTTGTAACTTTTTCTGAATAAATACTCCATTAGTTACCATCCAGTTTGAACGAGGTCCTTTTAGTAATTCTACTAATGCACAGAACAATTGTGTATGTGTTAAAGTTAAAATATATATATATATATATATATATATATATATATATATATATATATATATATATATATATATATATATATATATATATATATATATATATATATATATATATATATATATATGTATATGTATATATACATAATATATTATATGTGTATATATTTTATATATATATATATATATATATATATATATATATATATATATATATATATATATATATATATATATATATATAATATATATATATATATATAATTATTCAACAGTAAAACATGACGAATTAAAGATACCAAGCTTCTAATACAGTACAAAAATATATGTCAAAAATATCAAATATCATTACAAAAGCAGGTTCATTATGGAAACGAAAATAAAAAAAAATCCTTCTTTCAACAAATGCAAAAAAAAAAAAAGTCTGAGTCAAGTACAGCAGCTTGAGATCAGATATTTCCTCAACTCCGAAAGGACTCCCATTCCTTGGGTGGACGAAAAGGAGGAGGAGGAGGAGGAGGGTAGAGTTCTTTCTCCAAAGACAGCCGACGTCCCCATAACCTAAAGATACGACCTCGTCCACAGATTCGCAAAATGCTTATCGAAACTCTCTCTCTCTCTCTCTCTCTCTCTCTCTCTCTCTCTCTCTCTCTCTCTCTCTCTCTCTACTTCTTTTCCTCCTCGCGGTCTCCCTTCTTTCCGCAACTCCTCTAAATTCTCACACCTTAAAAACTCTCTCTCCCTCTCTCTCTCTCTCTCTCTCTCTCTCTCTCTCTCTCTCTCTCTCTCTCTCTCTCTCTCTCTCTCGCTAAAGCTTCACTAATCCTCTGGTGGCTCTTATTTCGCCACCTAACACACACCCAACCTTTCCCCTCTCAATATTCGTGTGTGTGTGTGTGTGTGTGTAAAAAAAACCTGTCCCTAGATCTAACTCCACATTCCCAGAAAAAGAAAAAAAATAACTCTTGTCGAAAGTCTTGAGGACGCAGAGAAGAAGAAGAAGAAGAAGAAAAATGCGAGGTATTTTATACGGTTTTTACACGGTTGGAGTCTCTGCACTTGTACACGGATGGATTCTCTACACCGTACACGGATGTAGGAAATTACTACGACGGCAATGATTTAAATGAATCAATAAATAAATACTTTTATATATATATATATATATATATATATATATATATATATATATATATATATATATATATATATATATATACAAATAAATAAAACATACATAAACAAACATATAAATAAAACATACACAAAAACAGGTAAACGATGCTATACCTGGAACCATAAGTCAGCATATGAATAAATAAATAAGTAAATAAATGAAATATACAAATAAAGGAGAAACTAGTGCTATAACTGTAAACAGAAAATACATAAAAGCCTACAAGGGTAAAAACTTTTACCAAAACACATACACTTAAATATAGACACAAGTTAGATCGGTCACTCCTTAATACATGACGTCAGCTATTCTTTGCCATAAAAAGAAGTTCGGCAACCTTTTGGGAAAGTGAAGAGATATCGAATGACCTCTTTTCATTGCTGATGACCTTTTCTCAATATCAATGACCTCTTTTCAGTATTAATGACCTCTTTCCAATATTAATGATATCTTTTCATTATTTAAGCTCAAAAAAAGACGGCCAACGGCTATCTAAATAATAAATAATCCGTGTATTGGCATGAATACATAAATATATACTGGAGTGTCCGCATGAGAATAAATGATACGTGGAAAATACCATTCCCCTTCTTGAGAGAGAGAGAGAGAGAGAGAGAGAGAGAGAGAGAGAGAGAGAGAGAGAGAGAGAGAGAGAGAGTCGTGCCATAGTTTTCTTTCTAACTTTCTATCCTTACAGAGAGAGAGAGAGAGAGAGAGAGAGAGAGAGAGAGAGAGAGAGAGAGAGAGAGAGTCGTGTCATAGTTTTCTTTCTACCTCTCTCTCCTTACACACACAGAGAGAGAGAGAGAGAGAGAGAGAGAGAGAGAGAGAGAGAGAGAGAGAGAGAGCTGTCAGCTTTCTTTCTAACTTTCTATCCTCAGAGAGAGAGAGAGAGAGAGAGAGAGAGAGAGAGAGAGAGAGAGAGAGAGGTGTCATAGTTTTCTTTCTAACTTTCTATCCTTACAGAGAGAGAGAGAGAGAGAGAGAGAGAGAGAGAGAGAGAGACCTTACAGACCTTACAATTCGTTCGGGTTGCCCCAGGTCCCTCAGTGTGAGGCGCCTTTGATGTCTACCAGAGAGTTGCTAACGCATCTTCCGGTATATTTTGCATCTTCCAGTCTTGGATGGTCTGGGATGCATCTTAAATATTTGTCGAGCTTATTCTTAAACACATCTACGCTCACTCCTGTTATGTTCCTCAGATGAGCTGGTAGCGCATTGAATAGACGCTGCATTATCGATGCTGGTGCGTGGTGGATTAATGTCCTATGTGCTTTCCTTAATTTTCCTGGTATAGTTTTTGGCACTATTAATCTACCTCTGCTTGCTCTTTTTGATAATTTTAGTTCCATGATGTTTTCGGTAATTCCTTCTATCTGTTTCCATGCTTGAATTACCATGTAGCGTTCTCTTCTCCTTTCAAGACTATATAAATTTAAGAGAGAGAGAGAGAGACAGACAGAGAGAGTCGTGCCATAGTTTTCTTTCTAACTTTCTATCCTTACAGAGAGAGAGAGAGAGAGAGAGAGAGAGAGAGAGAGAGTCGTGTCATAGTTTTCTTTCTACCCCTCTATCCTTACACACACACACACACACACACACACACACAAACACACACACACAGAGTCGTGCCATAGTTTTCTTTCTAACTTTCTATCCTTAGAGAGAGAGAGAGAGAGAGAGAGAGAGAGAGAGAGAGAGAGAGAGAGAGAGAGAGAGAGAGAGAGAGAGAGAGTCGTGTCATAGTTTTCTTTCTACCCCTCTATCCTTACACACACACACACACACACACAGAGAGAGAGAGAGAGAGAGAGAGAGAGAGAGAGAGAGAGAGAGAGAGAGGTGTCAGCTTTCTTTCTAACTTTCTATCCTTAGAGAGAGAGAGAGAGAGAGAGAGAGAGAGAGAGAGAGAGAGAGAGAGAGAGAGAGAGATAGCTAATCCCATGGCCTTCGCTGAGAAATGTGATTAGTAAACTCCTCCCCCCTCCCCTCCCCTGACAGTTCCCCCTCCCCCCTAACACATTACCTTACACTTAAGCGAGCTGCAACACAACTTCCCCAATTACTAGGATAAGGTCCTACATACTCCTTAACCATTCGCCTGCAAATGACATCCTCTCTCTCTCTCTCTCTCTCTCTCTCTCTCTCTCTCTCTCTCTCTCTCTCTCTCTCTATTCCCTTCCCGGGGCAATTACGAATGCCAGAACTATGTTGGGGAAGGCCCTCGGCTTGATTCAACGTTCTCCCTTTCCCATCAGCTAGTTCAACCATTCAGTCAAATACTTAGTCCTATCCTCCTCCCCCCTGCTCCTCCACCTCCTCCTCCTTCCTCCTCCTCCCCCCACCTCCACCTCCCCCATCTCCACCGCCACCTCCTCCTCCTCCTCCTCCTTCTCCTACTCCTACTCCTCCTTCTTCTCCTTCTCCTCCTCCTTCTTCTCCTTCTTCTCCTTCTCCTCCTTCTCCTCCTCCTCTTCCTCCTCCTTATTCTCCTCCTCCACCTCCTCCTCCTCCTCCTCCTCCCCCCTTTCAGATGCAACGCTTTGCAATATCAGCGCGCGCGAGAGAGAGAGAGAGAGAGACTGAAGTCTGCCTCATCTATTATGAATCTTAATCACATTATTTGCTCTTCGCGGTGGCTGAAATCGGGGCACGCGCGCGCGTTTGCAAGCGTGTCTGTGTACTCTTCCATAATTGCGCTGCAAAATTAATTAAGAAATAATGAATAAGTAAAAATGCAGAAAGGGCATCGAGAGCTCAGGTATATATATATAAATTCCTTTGAGCAGTGGCTTTGCCCTGGGTGTGTTTACACCTATGAGCTTTCGTGGAGCCCACCTCCCCGTCCCCGGCCGTAAAGTAGGCCTGACAGCTTAAAGGCGCGGCTGTGACAATTGACCAAATACTGGGAAACAGGCTTCCGGAATATGGTTCTCGTTGTTTACAGCATTGGGGAATATAATGCGGCATTATAAAGATTCCATGAAAGGAAAGCGTGTTTTCAAAGTTTAAATTATAAAACCGCATTATTAAGATTCCAAGAAAGTAAAACATGTTTTCAAAGTTTATTATTATTATTATTATTATTATTATTATTATTATTATTCAAAACATGAACCCTATTCATATGGAACAAGAGCCCAGGGACCAATGACTTGAAATTCGAGCTTCGAAAAAATGTGGTACTTATTTGAAGGAAATAAATATATTTTTCACAATAGTAAAACATATTCCCAGTATATGCAAAATAGAGGGCTCAAGTTCTGTGACCTGTGGAGAGTGTCTTCAGCACTGAAAGACTAAACTGTAGCCACCATATAAAGGTAAAGATACAAACTTGCCTGTTAGGAGGCAAAGGAATGTTCTTCATATAAAACTAACTTATCAAAAGAGATACGCATTCCAAGCACGTAAACCTTTGACCTCAAGCAGTTTACACTCTATAACAAAGGTCATATTACTAAAGTTTCAGTGACTATTTCAAGAGATATCATGACGAGAAGATGCATTTTTCCTCAAGATGAAAAAAAAAAAAAACACCCACACACACAAATCCTCGGGGTCTTAAAAATGATTCAAGATAATTCCTTTGAAAAATGAGCACAAGGCATAACCTGAATTATACGACATGATAACTTTCTTATTTTACTGAATGGGTACAAAAAATAACATTGAAAAACGTTACAGATAGCAGCTTTAAATTATGCCATATCCACTTCCCATATCCACTTCACATTCTTCAGGCCAAGTTATTCTGATTTACGTTATATATATAAATAAAATATAAGCACACCAATGACGGTAATGCTCGATGGAAACCTAATGCGGGTAGGTAGTATCAGATTATAATTAAACTAAACCATAAACACAAATACATGAAATATATATATATGCATGAATAAGCAGCCTAAAATTACGATTCCCTCTGTCTCTATATTTCATATTTACCATCTCAGTTCCTTCCCTAAAACTGGAAGGGTGCCTGGTTTAGGGAGGAAGGGCTCTTACGTGTAACATGGTGAGGAGGAGGAGGAGGAGGAGGAGGAGGAGGAGGAGGAGGAGGAGGAGGAGGAGGAGGAGGAGGAGGAGGAGGAGGAGGGGGTCCTGGGATGGATGCGTAAGACATAAATCAGCGTAAAGCTCAAAATATGAGACAGAAATTGCATTATTTTATAAAAGAACAGAGGCCATTTTTTCACCCCAACATTCCAAATATTACCGGAAACTAAGTTTTCTGAGAGAGAGAGAGAGAGAGAGAGAGAGAGAGAGAGAGAGAGAGAGAGAGAGAGAGACGTTATTAGAGAAGTCTTCGAACTCTGATTATGGCATCTGGAATGAAAGAGAAAGAGAGAAAGAACAACCTTCATGAAATGAGAGAGAGAGAGAGAGAGAGAGAGAGAGAGAGAGAGAGAGAGAGAGAGAGAGAGAGAGAGAGGATAGGCAATCAATTACATCCATCGTACATATCTCATCACAGGATTCTTCCGTGGGAATTTTCCCGAGAGAGAGAGAGAGAGAGAGAGAGAGAGAGAGAGAGAGAGAGAGAGGCACACCGGAGAAGAAAGGAAGAACACACGCACACGCAAACACACACACATACATCACACCAAATAAAATTTACGAGTACACAAAAGCACGCCCCATAAATTCAGGGCCAGTATTTATAGACGGCTGCTGAATACAATTTAATGTATCTTTAAAGAGGGAGGGCCATAAGCAATTCTTTATACGCGTAATTTATTATACCCTTGGATTTAGCGCTGAGAGAGAGAGAGAGAGAGAGAGAGAGAGAGAGAGAGAGAGAGAGAGAGAGAGAGAGAGAACACACACACCTGCGCCCTACTGCCGAAATTTTGGGGTTCAGAAGAAACGCGAGTTCGCGAACGGACTGATTGACTGATCGAGTACGCATACCATGAGCGGTGCTACTCGATGGAACCATGGTACCGGTAGTAGTAGTAGTAGTAGTAGTAGTAGTAGTAGTAGTAGTAGTAGTAGTAGTAGTAGTAGGAGGAGGGTAATAGTAGGGAGTAACTAGCACAATGACCACATGACAATAGTTAAAAATTATTCCTGTTCTAGACAGGTAAAAATATTTCATAATTAACAACAATGTAACATCAAAATTGCATAATCCTTGCCGATGACTTCATTTAATCTAATTTACTTTACTTAATTGCTCATAATTAAAACACAGGAATTAGGGAGAAGGCTACTGATGTGTTGACATCATGAGAAAACAGAAATTAGAATTCGGCAAGCTCTTGCAAGTTTGGTAACCCTTGTGACCTTGACCTATGTCATGGGGTGTGGAGGAACTCGGGGGGGGGGGGGGTTGTCGGAATTCACAAAGAAAGGCCCGCCTTAAAATTATTAATATGATTACCATAGTCACTAATCTAACCTCAATTTTTTTTTTATCTGCATAGGAAATTAAAATCGACGAAGAATACTTCAGTTAAAAGGTCGTTTAGATAATAGTTATCCTTATCATAACTTATTTAATTTGGTAATATTATGAAGTATGTTACTAATAACAAGTACAACAAATGCCACATAATCCGCACATAAACTAATTGCAGAATTAGTTCATGAATTGCAAAAAATATTGCGCCAGCAACTTTATCATCGACTGGACGCGACCGTCAGCCAAGAGATTAATGGCAATTTATTAACAGAAATACTGACATAAAAACCATGGGATAACGAACTGTGATTAGGTCCATTTCGTGTGACCACGAACTTACGCACAAACGAATGAGAAACAGGAAAATCTGTTCTCTAATTACTAAGCACAAAATCACAATATATATATATATATATATATATATATATATATATATATATATATATATATATATATATATATATATATATATATATATATATATAATACCTTTCCAAGATATTTCACTGAAATTAACAAACAACATTTTGAAACATCTTTTATAAAGACAGACAGACTGACAGACTGAAAGACAAGCAAGCCAATGAAGATGCAATAAAAAATAACAATAACTGCTTCACCACCAATGAATAAATATATATGAACGAATAAATCGTATTCATAATTACTTCCTAAACTAAGGACGGAAAGAGGAAATGTGCCATAACAAACAGGCACGCCATAAAACCATAATATATGAGTAATAAAGTGTATGATACGCGACACAACAAGGCTCACAGAAACAAAGGAATACCTCTATATCACTTAACAGAGAGAGAGAGAGAGAGAGAGAGAGAGAGAGAGAGAGAGAGAGAGAGAGAGAGTAGAGAGTCAGAGACGTAAAGAAGTCAAAGACAAAAGCCGAATTCTTTATTGCTTTACAAATGGTTATTACATACGTTTCAGAAAGGGTAATTGTGATGTGTGAGAGAGAGAGAGAGAGAGAGAGAGAGAGAGAGAGAGAGAGAGAGAGAGAGAGAGAGAGAGAGAGAGAGACGAAGTCAGTCTTTCATCCCTCTTCCCCAAATAATATGCAATTACCTTTGATGTACTGAAAGGGGGGAGAGAGAGAGAGAGAGAGAGAGAGAGAGAGAGAGAGAGAGAGAGAGAGAGAGAGAGAGAGAGAGAGACTGTTTGCTCTCAAGTGACACGCCAGTTATCGTTATGAAAATTTATGTGGAGTGTCTCGTCTACGAGCGAAAATGACTCAACCTGATCTTGCAATACTGCATAATGCAAGTCACAGGCGACGTTCATTCGGACAACCCTTACGAAACGCTTCAGTCTCAAACGTTTGGGAGGGGGAGAGGGGTAAACAACCCTCTCCTAGGCAGTGAAACGTTTCCGTCTCGAACTTTTAGGAAGGGGGAGATAAACAATCTTCTCCGAGGCAATGAAACGCTTCAGTCTCAAACGTTTAAGAAGGGGTAAAACAACCTTCTGCCAGGCAATGAAACGCTTCAGTCTCAAACGTTTAGGAAGGGGTAAAACAATCTTCTGCAAGGCAATGAAACGTTTCAGTCTCAAACGCTTAGGAAGGGATAAAACACCCTTCTGCTAGGCAATGTAACGTTTCAGTGTCAAACGTTTAGGAAAGGGGGAAAACAATTTCTGCTGGGCAATGAACAGTCTCAAACGTTTAGGAAGGGGTAAAACAACCTTCTGCTAGGCAATGAAACGTTTCAGTCTCAAACGTTTAGGGAGGGGTAAAACAACCTTCTGCTAGGCAATGAAACGTTTCAGTCTCAAACGTTTAGGAAGGGGTATAAAAATTTCTGCTGGGCAATGAAACGTTTCAGTCTCAAGCGTTTAGGAAGGGGTAAAACAACCTTCTGCTAGGCAATGAAACGTTTCAGTCTCAAACGTTTAGGAAGGGGTAAAACAACCTTCTGCTAGGCAATGAAACGCTTCAGTCTCAATCGTTTAGGAAGGGGTAAAACAATCTTCTGCAAGACAATGAAACGTTTCAGTCTCAAACGCTTAGGAAGGGGTAAAACACCCTTCTGCTAGGCAATGTAACGTTTCAGTGTCAAACGTTTAGGAAGGGGTAAAACAATTTCTGCTGGGCAATGAAACGTTTCAGTCTCAAACGTTTAGGAAGGGTTAAAACAACCTTCTGCTAGGCAATGAAACGTTTCAGTCTCGAACGTTTAGGGAGGGGTAAAACAACCTTCTGCTGGGCAATGAAACGCTTCAGTCTCAAACGTTTAGGAGGAGGGGGGTAAACAACCCTCTCCTAGGCAATGAAACGTTTATTCTCAAACGTTTACGGAGGGTGAGTAAACAACCCTCTCCTAGACAATGAAACGTTTCGGTCTCAAACGTTTACGGAGGGTGAGTAAACAACCCTCTCCTAGACAATGAAACGTTTCGGTCTCAAACGTTTAGGAGGGGGGTTAAACAACCCTCTCCTAGGCAATGAAACGTTTCAGTCTCAAACGTTTAGGAGGGGGTTAAACAACCCTTTCATAGACAATGAAACGTTTCAGTCTCAAACGTTTGGGAAGGGGTAAACAACCATCTCCTAGCCAATGAAGCGTTTCAGTCTCAAACGCTTGGAAAGGGGGGCGGGTAAACAACCATCTCCTAGCCAGTGAAACGTTTCAGTCTCAAACGTTTAGGAAGGGGGGTAAACAACCCTCTCCTAGGCATTGAACGGTTTCAATTCAAACGTTTCCTGGAGGTCAAATCAAAGAGCAATTACACTTTCAAGTCGTATCTTGAAAGGAAGCTGTTACGTGCTTTGCAAAGTGTCACGGTGAACGCGACCTCTCTATGTTGCCACCTGTTAATGCAAGTCACGGCCGAATTGAGCCAAGGGGCCAAAAGCATCGTCCATCATGCACTGACGTAAAGCCGAGTGAAATTCGGATTACGCTGCTTGGTACGATTCAAATCGCGGACACTTAGGTCATTGCTAAGACGATCTGGTTATTCATCCAAGTTCAATTTCATCTCTGATGCCGAAATCCTAAAGGGTCTATTTTCTCTGTCATCAAAGGAAACTGAATTGAATTCAGCACAGAATTTAGGCCAAAGGCCAAGCACTGGAACCTATGAGGCCATTCAGTGCTGAAACGGAAATTGACAGTAAAAGGTTTGAAAGATGTAACAGGAGGAAACCCTCGCAGTTGCACTATGAATCAACTGATAGGAAAGAGTGGAAAGTAAGATGGAAGAAAGAGAATATGAAAGGAGGTACAATAAAAAGAACGAAGGGGGATCAAAGGAAATCAAACCATAATCGAATTTCGTGTACTCTGCGCCACCTGAGTATTATGAACTTGAACAAACAATATTATCACATCCCATTTATTGTGATCGTACTAGGGACAATCAATTTTTTTTTTTTTTTTTTTGGTCGTTCGTTGAAGGAAGCTTGGGCAAACTTAACGTAGTGCGATGGCGACCAATGCGTAAATGAGAGCTTTAATATGAGCTTCCTTCTTTCCTTCTTTATTTATTTATTCACTTATTTCTCTTTCTTTCTTTCTGTAAATCTTCAGCTGAAAACCCTTATGGACAGAGTCGCCAGACTACAATAAACCAAGTGGGGCCCCAAAAGGGAAATCAACCTGCAGAGAGAGAGAGAGAGAGAGAGAGAGAGAGATTAAAGAAAAAGGTGATAAATAAATAAATACGAGGAAATAGAAAATAAAAACGATACACCTGAAGAATGAAGATTCCGAAAGTGCACTAGGCAAACCATTCCTCATTCTAGTTGTATGCTGCGTGTATAAGCATCCACTAATGACCTTCTTCTACCCATTAAGCATAACACTGACAATTATTAGACAACAAGCGCAATGGAATGGAACGGAATATAAAATTTAGGTCAAAGGTCAATTTCTGAGACCAATGAGGTCATTCAAGGCTGAAAGGGAAATTGAAAGTGGAAAGATTTTAAGGAAGCGACAGGAGGAAAACCTCGCAGAGAGGGTGGAAAGTAAGATGGAAGAGAGAGACTATGAACGGAGACACAGTAAAAGACAATTAAGAAATGACTACAGTGCACCGCGTGAGGTGCACTGACGGCACTACACTCATGCGGAGGCTGACAATTATCAATCGCACGCAACGAGGACCCTCCTTCCCCCAAAATGCATCGTTTCCAAGTAATCCAGCGTTTAATCGATGAGTATATTTGGAGCTCCAGCACCTTTTTTTTTTTTTTTTTTTTTTTTTTTGGCAGAGGAGACCGACCAATTCACTCACAATATCCCTTGTGCAGGTGTGACTAGCAAAATACACATCAAAGGGCTTTTGACAGCTGCTGTTAGAGCTGCTGTTTTTAGTGCTGCTTTGCTGCAGTTAATAATAATAATAGTTATTATCATTATTACTAAGAAGATGAACCCTATTCATATGGAACAAGCCCACCACTGGGGCCACTGACTTTAAATTCAAGCTTCCAAAGAATATGACAGCGTTCATTAGAAAGAAATAACAAAAGTTAATGGGAAATACGAGAAGAGGAGACCACTCACTAAAAATGAACCAAATAAATAAACAAATAAATAAATAACTCAAGCTTCCAAAGAATATTATAGCGTTATTTAGAAAGAAATGACGGAAGGTAACGGAAAATACGGAAAGAAGAGATCACTCGTTAAAAGCTAACAAAATAAACAAATAGATAAAAGTATAAGTAAATTATTAAAAAGCAAGGATAAACACCCTACTGCTTCGTAGGGCACCAGCTGTTTCTTGCCAACGTTTACTTTAGGTTATATGTATACTGACTTCATAAAGGCTAAATGATGCCCTCTCTTCACAGCATGAAAAAAGTGATGGCCAATTTCACTATAGTGGTGTAACCCTCATCTCTGAAAGCCATTTGCTTCTTTTTTTTTTATATGTACTGAATCACTTTTTTAATATATGCATTGAATCACAGTAATACAGCCATGGTCCATATCTGGTACAGTTCTGTACCAAAATTTTATTCTATTGCTGCTATCAAAAAATGTTTATGTTTTTTTATTTTTATTTTTTATTTTATCAAAAGACGGCTCTCTCTCTCTCTCTCTCTCTCTCTCTCTCTCTCTCTCTCTCTCTCTCTCTCTCTCTCTCTCTCTCTCTCTCAAACGCTTGTTCTTCCATCTCTTTTTCTATAACTATCAAAATTTCTCTCTCTCTCTCTCTCTCTCTCTCTCTCTCTCTCTCTCTCTCTCTCTCTCTCTCTCTCTCTCCTTCTAAACGTTCGTTCTTCCATCTCTCTTTTTATGCGTACTAAAATGTTTCTCTTTCTCCCTCTAAACTATCATAATCTCTCTCTCTCTCTCTCTCTCTCTCTCTCTCTCTCTCTCTCTCTCTCTCTCTCTCTCTCTCTCTTTAACGGCGGTTCTCCTTCATGCCGAACTCGAAAGCTCAATAACACACATCATGGCGACATTACCCCGTGTCATCCTTCGGTCTCATTACCATTCCTTCCGACTCTCCGACTCCTACTCCTCCCATTCCCATTCCCATTCCCGTTCCCATCCCTCACTCCTCCTCCTAGTCCTCTTCCCCCATTCCCATTCCCGTTCCCATTCCCATTCCTCACTCCTTGAGCCACTCCTCTCGGCACCCTGGGAGGAGATTTCGGGTGCGATAGAGAGAGAGAGAGAGAGAGAGAGAGAGAGAGAGATTCTCTCTCGGCCATCTTTCGTCTCTTCTTATGAAGGAAATTATTCAGCGTTCATTCAACAACATCCACTGGATTACCGTCAGTTCCTCTCTCTCTCTCTCTCTCTCTCTCTCTCTCTCTCTCTCTCTCTCTCTCTCTCTCTCTCTCTCTCAGGTTTATCAAAGGCTTGATTTACGACAATTCCAGTTTTTTATGTCTTTTCCAACTTGAAAAAAGTTTACTAATGACTGGTACTTTGCCTACCCGAAAAGAAGATTTTCAATATTGGGTAAAAAGTTCCTACCTGGCCTCTACAGAATGGGAAGGAGGATTCGTAATAGAGAACAGAGAAGAACACACAAGAACATATAAAATCATAAGCATCGTGTTAACTAAACAGAATTCATAAGTAGAATTCGTAACAGAGAACAGAAAAGAACACAAAAGAACACATAATATCACACGTATCGTGTTAACTAAACAGAATTCATAAGTAGAATTCATAACAGAGAAGAACAAAGAAGAACACACAAAATCACACGTATCGTGTTAACCAAATAGAATCCATAAGTAGAATTCATAACAGAGAAGAACACAAAATCACACGTATCGTGTTAACAAAATAGAATTCATAAGTAGAATTCATAACAGAGAAGAACAGAGAAGAACACACAAAATCACACGTATCTTGTTAACTAAACAGAATTCATAAGTAGAATTCATAACAGAGACGGGCACAAAAGAACACACAAAAACACGCGGACTCATATTCAATAAGAAAAACAAGAGAACGTTTGACTCATATGACATAAAATAAAATATTTAGATATATAAAGGACACTAAGCATGCCTTCAATGTCGGCTTCATCCTGAACCTTATAGGACACCAACGTCTACATAACTAAAGAGTATTTTCTCTCCAAAGTCACTCTCCAACAAAAGATAACAATACGAGGCAAACACACAATTGAAGAGAGATAAGATAAAGAAAAAACGAAGAAGTCAAAAGATAACACAGAAAATAGTTAAGTTTCCTTCTTCTTCTTCTTCTTCTTCCATCTTTCGTTCCCCCAAGAAAAGGAAGTCAGTAGAGAGAAGTCCATTTCCTTCGTTTTCTCTGCGTCTTCCTTTCATTCTCTTCCTTTCAAATCCCTCCTCCGTTTCAACAAAGAATTCTGATGTATATATATTCTGAAGACAAAAGATGAACTGCTGTTTCCAAACTTCTTCAATAAAATGGAGGGATGCTGTATGCCTTATTATATATATATATATATATATATATATATATATATATATATATATATATATATATATATATACATATATATATATATTTATATTTATATTTATATATATATTATATTTTTTTCGATACCTCGGCAATTCCTTTTATTTAACATTTGTCAATCAGCGCTGTTTCAAAATTTATCTTGAATTTTACTCTTGAAATCGCTGCAATTATTGACTTACTTCCTTCAATATAATTTGACACCGAGCTTCTGACAGCAAAACCCTCTATGAATTTTATTCTTTTTCTTAAAATTCTTAAAATTATACTTGAACTTCCTTCTACACAGTTCGACACTAAGCCTCTGCCAACTAAACACTTCATAGGCGCTCTTTTCTTAACGAAAATCCTAAGGACATTCAAAATGAATCCAGTAACTTCAAGACTTAAAAATCCTTTCATAATATCGCTATGTCCACTGCCAGCAACCTATACTGAAGCTCTGCTTAATTACAGCGCGTGTATCTACCAGCAAATTCATAAAAGCTTCGGCTACAGTACAAAGGCTGCGACACGTTACTGTATTATGTAACTGAAAATACATGGATGATATTGTCAGGGATCCGTAGTGCACTGTTGGATCTACCATGTTATTTTAATCATACATAAACACAAAGTAGAGCGAGAAAATACATTTTATATATGCATGTATGTGAATACATACATGTATGTAATGTATGTATACATACATTACCCATATGTCCAAAGTATGTTCCCACCTAACATTTAACTAGTGTCCATTACCAGATTTAAAAGAATCAAGAAACAATTAAATAAACAGAGAGAGAGAGAGAGAGAGAGAGAGAGAGAGAGAGAGAGAGAGAGAGAGAGAGAGAGAGAGCCATGAAATTTATAATCAACTGTCCAACGTCATACTTGAACTCAACTGTATCACATCATGGAATCGAGAGAGAGAGAGAGAGAGAGAGAGAGAGAGAGAGAGAGAGAGAGAGAGAGAGAGAGAGGCGCACAGAATTTATAATCATCTGTATCACAACACCAAATTCGTACTCAACTGTATCACAACATGAAATTCATATTTTAACTGTATCACAACACGACAGTTTTACGCTACTGTATCACAACACCTATTAACGATTTTCAATCCTTCACCACAATAATTATTGCAACGGATGCCAACAGCGAGCTGGTAAGCATTCAAATTGCATACAAACTGAATCGTGCAGTAGTTAGATGGAGAAATTACTTAACATACAAATCAGCTCTTTTTTTTCTCAAATCTAAGCTTTTACAATCAATCCTTCATTCTATCGGCGAGTGTGTCTTTGAAAAATGCGAATCAAATGAACGACAGCAAAATAGACTGAAAAACACGACTACTTGCCCGCCCCCACACAAAAAAAAATTACGAATACCAATATCGTGGTATCCAAATAAAAAAAAAAAAACTTTGCTTATTCAATTCAATACAGCAACACTTTCTCACGACAAGAGAGGACCCAAAGTCGCCAAGTCCCAAATTCACCTGGAATGAATGGGACGGTTACCTTATGTGGAAGGGAAGGTGGGGGGCGTTGCAACTCATCACTGCCCAAGCGGATTCTAATACAATCATCACGGGGTATTATGGGATGCATGACTGAACTGCCATAAGTGGTCTAGCAAAAGACACGTGGACTTGATATTATTGGAAAAGAGACACGTGGACTTATTAACAGGTTTCTTATTAACATTGTCTGTCGACCCCGACACAGTTCAAAGGTATTGCGTCATTCTTGGTTATAGAGGAATGGAGTGACTTACTGAACTAAAGGCAGATTATCTATTTATCTATCTATCAATCTATATATGTATATATATATATATTTCTTACTTTTTTTAACGTGCTTTTTTCCAGTTTTGTATGGGGTAAGCACGATGCCTTCTTTTTGAAGGACTCTGATTTGGCTTTTGGGGTAGAGTTTGCAGTCTCGATCGGCTGCCCTGCCTGTCATCGCTTAGACCGCGGTGGTGTATGTACATGTATTGTGCCAGTCACCAGCGTCCCCTCTCTCTCTCTCTCTCTCTCTCTCTCTCTCTCTCTCTCTCTCTCTCTCTCTCTCTCTCTATATATATATATATATATATATATATATATATATATATATATATATATATATATATATATATATATATATACCTATGTTAAAGGGTCAGTTGCCTGATGCGCTTTCTACTCCACTGCCTTCTATCAAAGGCATCATCGCCCACCAAACCTCTTCTCTCCCCATCTTCCTTCACTTTATCTCAACCATCTACTTCTCTGTCTCCCTCTCGATCTTCTTCCCAAGCCCCCCTTCGCTCCCTCCTCGTCATCCATCCTTAACACATGACCATACCATCTCAATCGTGACTCTCTTATCACCTCTGTTATCTTTACTCAGCCTATATATATATATATATATATATATATATATATATATATATATATATATATATATATATATATATATATATATATATATATATATATATAGATGGATGGATCAACAGATAGACAGAAAGATTTATAACCTTTAACAGAAAATCAGAAAATGAAAACGGTGCTTAAATAAATTGTAGTCTGGAAATTCTAAGTTTCCTCTTCACAAAACATTTAGACTTTTGTGTACTGAGAATGTCACACTATTCCACAGAGAGGTAAGCGTGGCAGAAAGTATATTTAAAATCATCTGCCCAGTGACTGTTAACCTATTGATATTAAAATTTTGATTTGTCAATCTTGAGTTTCTTAAAAATTGGTGTCGTTTTTTTTTCCTTGTCAGAGAATGAAAATCTCTCTCACCTAACGCAACAAGTAATTTTAATTGGAGGACGGATTTTCGAAAACAGACTGTGAAATATAAGAACAACTTCTCAAACTTGAGCCGAGATTATTTATAAGAGAACACTAAAATGAAATCAAATCAGTTCTCGAATTCACTGCAAATGAAAATGTCCATAATAGCATGACTGACAATACTTTTCCATAGACTTCCAGGAGAACCATTTGTCCAGCAGCAGAAACTTCTTCAAAATTCAAATTCCATACCCCCATCATCATTCTAACTTCTTGAGACCTCTTTAGAATCGAGCCCTCATCATTAAAATTTCCGGGGGACCCTCTTGAGACCGACTGTCAACAATATCATATGTGGAGAGAGAGAGAGAGAGAGAGAGAGAGAGAGAGAGAGAGAGAGAGAGAGAGAGAGAGAGAGAGAGAGAGAGAGACTCCAATCTGCAGAAGGCTTCATCAAATGTCTCTCCAGGACTGAATGCTTAAGTTGAAGGTCATGGCGGGTTTAAAAGTCTTACGGAGATAGGAAATATTTTGAGCACGTATATGTGATAATGATAAATATATCACGAACATTTGAATAATGATTTAATACACAATAGTTTTGTTGTTCAAATACGTATATGATGGATAATATTTTTCCCCAATTCCAAAAATAGTTGTCTAACTTGCTTTCAGATAATGATGATAATAAGATCACGAACACTTAAATAAAGATTTAATCTATGCTAGTTTTGTTGTTCAGATACGTATATCTTAGATAATATTCTTCCCCAATTCTAAAAATGGCTGTCTACCTTTCTAGATAATGATGATGATAATAATATCACATACGCCCAAATAAAGATTTAAGCCATACTAATTTAGCTGTTAACATATTTTTAAAGCAATTTAAATAGCTTTCGAGAACCTTCTCAGCCCTTATGAGAGGTGATCAAATCCGAGGATTTTTTGCACAGATTTTAACATAATTCAAACACCAGAATTATTGTTGATTTTATCAATAATAATAATAATAATAATAATAATAATAATAATAATAATAATAATAATAATAAGATAAATATCCTTAACCTTATTTCTCATACTGCAGCCAGAATAGACAAATTTTCTCAACACCAAATTGATAAATAAATAAACAGATAAATAAATGAATAAAGAAAATATACTACAAAAATAAAAAACAAAAAAACTCATAGGAATTTAGGTGACAAATTTTCCCAACATCCACCTTCACCCACAAACAAATAAACAAAAAAAAAATAAATAAATAAAATACTATACAAATAAAAAACAACAAAACGGCCCATAAGAATTTAAGTGACAAATTTTCTCCAACATCCATTTTCATCCAAAAAATAAAAAATAATTGATATGAAATACTACAAAACAACAAAATGACAATCTTTCCAGTTCCCGTACATTCACCTAAACCGACTTATCCTGACCTATACCCTCTGCACCACATGGAACGTGCTTCCTTATACCTCCTTAAATGGCTTTGTCTAATGCCCCGAAAGCTAAATTAATTGAAGATGACTTGGGGCATTAGGGGCTACGAGACGGCATTTGCCCGGGACGTCGGCAACAGCTGATGGCCAAACCGAGTGCTTTCTCGGTGACCTTAGACGCTGCGACGCCAGTTTAGAGAGGTGTTTTAGTCATTAAATAGTCTCGGTTAAAAAATTCGGATTAGCGTAAATCACATTACAATCTCCCGTATATTATATCAATTCTCTCTTCCTTCCTTCCTTCCTTCCTTCCTTCCTCCTCCTCCTCCTCCTCCTCCTTTTCCCATTACTACCAGACCCCTATTCTCTCATTATTTATCATCAAAGCCTCCTTCCTTCTCCTTAGGTGAGAATAAAGTGTGGTTTGAGTTAGTCTCTCATACAATATATCAATTCTCTTCCTTCCTCCTTTTCCTCCTTCTCTCATTACTACTAGACCTTTTTTCTCATTATTTATTCCCTGTATATCAATTCTCTTCCTTCCTCCTTTTCCTCCTTCTCTCATTACTACCAGACCTTTTTCTCTCATTATTTATCCCCTATCTTCTTCCTTTTTCTGAAGAGAGATTATCTTCTTTTTAAAGAGAGGTTAAGTCTGAAAGAGTACAAGGCGGTTTCAGTTAGTCTCTCTTATGTTACATCAGTTCTCTTCCTTCCTCCCTACTCTTCCTCCTCCTCCTCCTCCTCTCCATTACCACCAGGCCTATTTCTCTCACTATTCATCCCCCATCTTCTTCCTTTCCCCTAAGGAGAGACCAAGTTTTCCCTCACCCCGCTTAAACGTTGTTCGGCCTCGCCATCACCAACACGGAACACTCAGTAACAGTCAGAGGGATACGCTCGTAACATATATCATCGTATTTTAGTATCTCTCTCTCTCTCTCTCTCTCTCTCTCTCTCTCTCTCTCTCTCTCTCATGAAATGACGTTATATATGATGGCGCTGAATTACATGTTGTCCTTCTAACCAGAACTGGCAAGACCTTTGGCAAATGCTAAAAGCGTTTCCAAATAAAGAACCATCCCCCCAACCCACAACCCCCAACAAAATGGGGAGGGGATTCCCGACCATTCCCCCCAAAAAAGCGGTAGTTCCTCCACTCATTCCCCAACACCCACCAGAAAAGGTAGGGGAAGGGGGCAAGAGTAAAATATGTTCACAGGTTTTTGCCGTTTTCTCATGTTTCGTTTCCATAACACCTTTAAATAAATCAAGTTAAACTCTCTCTCTCTCTCTCTCTCTCTCTCTCTCTCTCTCTCTCTCTCTCTCTCTCTCTCTCTCTCCGCTTGAACCAAAACTAAAAAGATGAAATATGGTAAAAGGGTTAATCTCTCTCTCTTGCCTCCCATTCCTTTGGACGAAAACAGAGAGATGAATGGAAAATGGCTCTCTCTCTCTCTCTCTCTCTCCTTGAACCAAAACCAAAAAGATGAAATATGGTAAAAGGGTTAATCTCTCTCTCTCTCTCTCTCTCTCTCTCTCTCTCTCTCTCTCTCTCTCTCTCTCTCTCTCTCTCTCTCTCGGACGAAAACAGAGTTGAATGGAAAATGGGTCGGTCTCTCCCTCTCTCTCTCTCACCAAAAAGATGAAATATGGTACAAGGGTTAATCTCTCACTCGCTCTTTCTCTCCTCCCATTCCCTTGGACGAAAACAAAGAGACGAATGGAAAATGGGTCTCTCTCTCTCTCTCTCTCTGACACTGACAGAGGGCTGGCTTTCACATTAACAGTGAGAATGAAACAGAAACGGCAATTGCTCTCAAGAGGAGAAGCTGCATATAAAACAGCGTAATTGCTTCTGAAGAATCATTAGTCAAGTAAAAAAAAAGGAAAAATTATTCTTGAGAGAGAGAGAGAGAGAGAGAGAGAGAGAGAGAGAGAGAGAGAGAGAGAGAGAGAGAGAGAGAGAGAGAGAGTTAACAACACTTCCAACTAATAACCTTTCTCATATAATCTGCTATCTTTCTTTTTTTCTCTCTCTGACAGCTTTCTTTTAGAGGTGTTCCCAAGGGTATATGTTATCTCCCATACTCATGTCATTTTCTCTACTAATGACCTTCTCTTAAGCATGTTCTTTTCATAATTTAATTTTCTATATTTCTTTTTTGTCTATCTTCAGCTCTGTTCTCCACAGTAAAGTTGCTTTTCGTTCTCTCTTCTACAGGTATTATTTTGGTCACTACTCCGCTAACGTCTGAGAAACATAATTAACAAGGAATACAATGACCAAATAGATTCACTGATTGGGGAAACGTCAAGCTGACGTCCTGACAGCAAAGGTCATTGACCTCAAAGAATTTAATCAAACTTCAGACTATTTTATGGACTCCATCTTCATATTTAACAAAATATTCAAGTTAAATGAAATATAAGCAACTCGGCTAACAGACATAACTCATACGTGTATTTCCAAGCCTGTTTAAAATACAGCAATTATAGAAATACATAAATACAGATATACATAAGAGTACAAGAACTCTTGACAACAACACAAGTAAAAAATGCGCTGAAGTTTCTTCGGTGCAATCGAGTTTTCTGTACAGCCGCTACAGCGTATAATCAAGGCCACCGAAAATAGATCTATCTTTCGGTGGTCTCGGTATAATGCTGTATGAGCCGCGGCCCATGAATCTTAAACCACGACCCGGTGGTGGCCTATCCTATGTCGTTGCAAGAAGCACGATTATGGCTAACTTTAACCTTAAATAAAAACTACCGAGGCTAGAGGGCAGCAATTTGGTATGTTTGATGACTGGAGGGAGGATGATCAACATAACAATTTGCAGCCCTCTACCCTCAGTAGTTTTTAAGATCTGAGGGCGGACAGAAAAAGTGCGGACAGAATAAAGCGCGGACGGACAGACAAAGCCATCTCAATAGTTTTCTTTTACAGAAAACTAAAAATCATCCTTCGGACAAACACACACGCACACAAACTGAAGCCCGTTAAAAAAACAATAATAATAATCATACACAAAAACACACATAGACAGAAAAAATTAAAAAAATATTAAATCCCACTAATACGTTTTATATACAAACGCACAAAAACTCTGCCAAAATCAATCATCATCCTTAAACGTAAAAATGTCAAAAATACTAAATCCCAATACTAATAAGTACACAAACCGCTCTCCCTCTCTTTCGACAAACGACCAGGTAAAATTACATTAAGAAATACGAGACCCACAGAGCCTAGAGGCATGTGACAGGGAGAACTGTCACATGCAAGCAAAGAGAAAACAAGGATTGCGTAATTGGATTTCAGCAGGCTCGTGTAATTCGACGTTACGACGTTTTAAGGGGAGGCGCCCGGGAATTCACCGGTTATTTCAAGAAATTATTTTGTTTTTAAAAGCAGGAGAGAGGGCAGTAATAATAATAATAATAATAATAATAATAATAATAATAATAATAATAATAATAATAATAATAATAATAATAATAATAATAAAATCAAAAGCCTTGCAATAATAATAATAATAATAATAATATATTTTATTATTAAACCCCAGCTTTTGTTTTTATTAATAAAACATTATCATATTATTATTATTAATCAATAACAACAACAACAACAACAACAACAACAACAACAACAATAATAATAATAATAATAAATAAAAAACGTACGTCAAAATCTAAAAAAGGAATATAAAAACGGTATCATTTACATATCACAAAATACATAATAAAAAATATATATACTGCATATATATATATATATATATATATATATATATATATATATATATATATATATATATATATATATATATATATATATATATATATATATATATATATAATATATTAATATATGAGATGGGGTAGGGTGCTTATCATGGTTCAAAGGAGTCAGAAATTAAATACAAGGTACCCTTGAATAACTTAGGAATTTAAACTAATACAAAAACTATTGGAAAGTCGATTAGTAATCAAAATGGGGTGAAATATAAATATGTCAACTACCCTCGACTTACAAAAAGTTAAGTCATCTTGTTCTTAGAAATAGAGCTAAGTTGTGTGGATAAGAACCAGCAGTCTTGGAAATAGAGCTCGGCTTACATAAAGTTAAGTCCTCTTGTTTTTAGAAACAGTGTTAAGTGGTGCGGATAAGAACTAGCAGAGGCTTAGAAACAGAGCTCAGTTATGTGGATAAGAACCAACAGAGGCTTAGAAACAGAGATCAGTTATGTGGATAAGAACCAGCAGAGGCTTAGAAACAGAGCTCAGTTATGTGGATAAGAACTAGCAGAGGCTTAGAAATAGAGCTCAGTTATGTGGATAAGAACCAGCAGAGGCTTAGAAACAGAGCTCATTTATGTGGATAAGAACCAGCAGAGGCTTAGAAACAGAGCTCAGTTATGTGGATAAGAACCAGCAGAGGCTTAGAAACAGAGCTCAGTTATGTGGAAGAACTAGCAGAGGCTTAGAAAAGAGCTCAGTTATGTGGATAAGAACCAGCAGAGGCTTAGAAACAGAGCTCAGTTATGTGGATAAGAACCAGCAGAGGCTTAGAAACAGAGCTCATTTATGTGGATAAGAACCAGCAGAGGCTTAGAAACAGAGCTTAGTTATGTGGATAAGAACCAGCAAAGGATTAGAAACAGAGCTCAGTTATGTGGATAAGAACCAGCAGAGGCTTAGAAACAAGCTCAGTTATGTGGATAAGAACTAGCAGAGGCTTAGAAATAGAGCTGAGTTATGTGGATAAGAACCAGCAGAGGCTTAGAAACAGAGCTCAGTTATGTGGATAAGAACCAGCAGAGGCTTAGAAACAGAGCTCAGTTATGTGGATAAGAACCAGCAGAGGCTTAGAAACAGAGCTTAGTTATGTGGATAAGAACCAGCAGAGGATTAGAAATAGATCTCAGTTATATGGATAAGAACCAGCAGAGGATTAGAACCAGAGCTCAGTTATGTGGATAAGAACCAGCAGAGGATTAGAAATAGAGCTCAGTTGTGTGGATAAGAACCAGCAGAGGCTTAGAAATAGAGCTCAGTTATGTGGATAAGAACCAGCAGAGGCTTAGAACCAAGGCTCAGTTATGTGGATAAGAAAAAAAAACAGGATAGATATATTAACCTCATCCCATCCAAAGCGAAAAAAACACATAAAAGTTTGTTTTTTTGTGTGTGATGATAAGTTACACAAAGATTAAGGAAGACTGGAAAAAAATACACATAAAAATGTTTTTTGTGTGAGATAAGTTACAACAGATTAAGGAAGACTGGAAAAAAACACCTAAAAATGTTTTTTTGTGTGCGATAAGTTATACAAAGATCAAGGAACACGAGAAAAACAAGAGAGAGGTTGAGTGATAAAAAAAACAAGATAACAAAAAAGACGGAATTTTAAGAAAAAACATAAAACTTTTCTTCCTGTGATAAAGTTACGTCATGAGTAAGACAGTCTGTGACAGACAGAGAAGGCTTTTGATTGACTGACTAACGGATTTGAAAAAAAAATTGAAGACTAAAAAAAAATAGCGAAGGATCTCCTCCACCTCCTCCTCCTCCAAGTTATCCTTCGATCCCGAGGAAATGGAGCATATCCGACGTTAAAAGACAAGCAAATTGCATCAAAGAACTTCCAGATCAACTGCAATATTGCCTCCAAGGTCCTTAAAAGGGAGAGAGAGAGAGAGAGAGAGAGAGAGAGAGAGAGAGAGAGAGAGAGAGAGAGAGAGAGGACCAAAAAAATTTCAAGTGTCATGACTGGATATAATTGGTTTCAGAGTCCGTTTAACCATGTAACTTACCTAGACTTGCTTGGTCGTGCGTGTGTATGTATATGTATGTGTCTATGTACATGTGTATATACATATATATATATATATATATATATATATATATATATATATATATATGATTATATTAACTTTAGCATGTGATTCATTTAT
>NC_089762.1:40753390-40763390 GCF_040412425.1 Macrobrachium rosenbergii | reverse complement strand
TGAAATCTCAGAGCTGGCACGCACCTCCAGAAGAGAATAATAATAATAATAAAATACAGAATAATAATAATAATAATAATAATAGAACCTGTTTAAAAGAATGCCAAATTATAATAATAATAATAACGATGATGAAGAAAAAATTCCACAGTTACGTATATGAACATATTTTTAAAGATAAATTTGTACAGAAAGCTTTCCGGGAAACTGTTCGATTAACCAAACAGTTTCCTTCAAAAGCTTTATCTTTAAATATGTGCACATATATGTACAAGATTTATCTTTAAATATATGTACATATAAATGACTGTATATTTGTTTCTCAATTTCAAGACTTATACTACTATGAGTATTTTTAATAATATTATCATAACAATAATAACCTCAGTGTTTTAATAATAATAATGATAATAATAATAATAATAATAATAATAATAATTGCAAATTATATCCATCATTCAAACTCTCTTCAAAGAGGTCTGTTCATTTACGTTCACCTCACATATAAACCCCAAAGCCTCCCCCTCCAAAAATAAACTATATAAACATAAAACCCACGATAATATTAAAACTACGAAAACAGTGCAGTAACAGAGACACTTCAAACGCCATGATAATTCTCGGAAAGCGAACAAATCTCGTTTATATATGACCTCACTAACCTCTCCTTTTTAGATCATTTCTCTCTCTCTCTCTTTCTCTCTCCTGCTCACCTGGATGACGTCAACATACCTGTGGAGACAGAAAGGAACGGGGGTTTAATTAACTGAAGCTATGCTTTTGTGTTGTTGCGATATTAAGCCTGAATAGGCTGAGTTATTAGCTGAGGGGTTAATTATCACGTTGGAGTAAGATAATGATTTTATCTTTTTGCCTTTGATGAAACTAGTTTTACATTTCGAGTAGTACAATGAGAATAAATAATTAAAAACTCAGACAAATTTCCGAAGCGAGTTATCAAGGGAGAGAGAGAGAGAGAGAGAGAGAGAGAGAGAGAGAGAGAGAGAGAGAGAGAGAGAGAGAGAGAGAGAGAGAGAGCCTTTCATATCCAGTAAAGCACTGAGAATGAATAATTAAAAATCTGAGATTACAGAATTACTCAAATATTAATTTCCGTACACAAATTTCAAAGGAGAGAGAGAGAGAGAGAGAGAGAGAGAGAGAGAGAGAGAGAGAGAGAGAGAGAGAGAGAGAGAGAGAGAGTAAATAATTAAAAACTCAAGACAAATTTCAAAGGCGAGTGATCAAGTAGAGAGAGAGAGAGAGAGAGAGAGAGAGAGAGAGAGAGAGAGAGAGAGAGAGAGACTACGCCTGCCTGCAAGTCTGCCCGCCTGTCTGTCTGTCAGTCTGCCAACCTGTCAGGGGACGAAACCAAAGGAGGTCTTAATAGCACCTAACCTCACTACGGGGCAGACTATGACAAACAGAAAGAAGCCTTGAAGGGTCGAGACGCCTCCGTGACGCGGGCGGCGCGCGCGCGTCTTCAAAACGCGCCTCTTTGAAACGCGCGCGGCGTTCTTGACGCGCTTGCCGAGGAATAAGAGGAGGGGGAGGAGGAGGAGGAGGAGGAGCCAAACCCCTCCACAAACAAAAATAAAGAATGTGCCCGCGAAGATCAAGACAGAGAATGAAAGATGAGGGAACGCATGCACCAAAGAGTGCACAAATATGACTTGCCACGATAAAGAGAGAGAGAGAGAGAGAGAGAGAGAGAGAGAGAGAGAGAGAGAGAGAGAGGGTCAGCAACTATAACATGTTTGTCATTAGTTGACAGCAAGGCCGCACAAGATTAGTCACTTGATTTACTGAGACGGGGTTCGTCCCTCAACATAAATTTGTCTCTTGATCAGTGAGAGAGAGAGAGAGAGAGAGAGAGAGAGAGAGAGAGAGAGAGAGAGAGAGAGAGAGAGAGAGAGAAGAGAACAAAAATAATTCATTTGCTTAATTATTAATACTAAGAATAAATAATTAAAAGTAAATCAACAAAACTGCTTAATTATTAATTTTCATTTAAAGTAAAAAAGAATAAATAATTAAAAAATTTCAAACTGCTCAATTATTAAGTGTGATTAAGCAGACGTGATTAAGAGAATGAGAGAGAGAGAGAGAGAGAGAGAGAGAGAGAGAGAGAGAGAGAGAGAGAGAGAGAGAGAGAGAGAGAGATTAAAAAATCTGTATATCACCCACTTAAAATCTGTAACTGGACCCAAAACTCTTGCAGCGAAAAAAAAATCCAGAAATAGTTTAGGAAGGACACCTCTTACGACAAGAGAACAGAGAATGCGAAAGAGAGCAGGAGAAAGCGAGAGAAAGCGAGAGAATGACTTGAAAGCCTCTTAGAGACAACAAGAATCAAACCAGAAATAGTTTAAACGAAGACAGGTCTTACGGCAGAAGAACTAAGAGAAAGCAAAAGAGATTAAGAGAAAGAAAGAGAAATTAAGAGAAAGCAAGAGAAAGGAAGAGAAGCGAGAGAAGGACTTGAAAGCCTCTGAGAGACAACAAGAATCAGTCCAGAAACAGTTTAAACGAAGACAGGTCTTACAACACAAGAACAAAAAGAAAGCAAAGGAAAGCACAAGAGAAAGCCAACAAGAATCAGACTGCTTCATGGAGGTGACATAATAACAGACGCCGGGAGGGAGAAAACCCAAGGGTGACATCCTCCAAGAACACCTGTCCTCATCTCTCCACCTGTCACCTGTCACCTGGGGGAACCTTTTAAAACAATGCCTGCGGAGGAGATAAGGAAACATCTCTCATAATAAACACGGCCCCAAGACTTCTTCTTCTTCTTCTTCTTCACAAAAGGAGAGAAAACGAGAGAATAATCCGAGACATAAAGAACAAAGGGTAACAAACAAAAAATGGAAGAAAAAACACGGCCCCAAAACTTCTTCTTCTTCTCCTTCACAAAAGGAGAGAAAGAGAGAGAATAATCCGAGACATAGAGGAAAAAAAATAATAAAAAAATGGAAGAAAACGTAAGTTTCTCCTAATCAAGATGGAGACGGCAGCGCTGAGCAATTTCGCACAACAATGGAGCTTAAATTCAAACAATTCTCCTTGCAACAATGAAGCTAAAACAATATGGCGAATTCAACAAGCCTCTTGCGACAATCAGGCAATGTTATTCAACGTCTCTTGACTAAAATAAAAATAATATGCAATGTTGCATTATTATCAACTCTCATCTTCTAGACGTCTGCCATATTCTGCTCCAAATACGTAACACACCAGACTAGTTTTCTTGGCACGTGGCCTTTGTGCAAAACAAGTAAGAAATGCGCTGAAGTTTATTCGGCGCAATCGAGTTTTCTGTACAGCGTATATTCAAGGACACCGAAAATAGATCTGTCTTTCGGTGGTCTCGGTATAATGCTGTATGAGCAGCGACCCCACGAAAATTTAACCACGGCCCGATGATGGCCTGTCCTATATCGTTGCCAGACGCACGATTATGACTAACTTTAACCTTGAATAAAATAAAAACTACTGAGGATAGAGGGCTGCAATTTGGTATGTTTGATGATTGGAGGGTGGATGATCAACATACCAATTTGCAGCCCTCTAGCCTCGGTAGTTTTTAAGATCTGAGGGTGGACAGAAAAAGTGCGGACGGACAACAGACTAGTTTTCTTGGCAAGTGGCCTTTGTGTGAAACAAGTAATAAATGCGCTGAAGTTTCTTCGGCGCAATCGAGTTTTCTGTACAGCGTATAATCAAGGACACCGAAAATAGATCTACCTTTCGGTGGTCTCGGTATAATGCTGTATGAGCAGCGGCCCATGAAACTTTAACCACGGCCCGATGGTGGCCTGTCCTATATCGTTGCCAGACGCACGATTATGGCTAACTTTAACATTAAATAAAATAAAAACTACTGAGGCTAGAGGGATGCAATTTGGTACGTGTGATGACTGGAGGGTGGATGATCAACATACCAATTTGCAGCCCTCTAGCCTCGGTAGTTTTTAAGATCTGAGGGAGGACAGAAAAAGTGCGGATGGACAGACAAATAGCCATCTCAATAGCTTTCTTTTACAAAAAACTAAACACCAAGATAATACGTATAAGGATTATTCTGCAATCTTGTTGGCAAGAAAAAATATCTTACATAGAAGTTATCAGTCAAATGCTAACAAAAATCGTGGACGAATTCCCGCGGTATGATTTTAAACATCAAGCAAATTACTTAACGATGCCCAATATTGACTCACGTCAAAATCTGATCCCCACAAACGCATGGGTATAAAGACTTGTTAAAACATGACACGCTATGCCCTATTTTGCTAGACAGTGATTGATGAATAATTATAAAAAAAAAAAAGAATTAATGAGATAATTAATCTGCGTGATGAGGGAAAAAGCTGAAAGTAAACATAAGAAGTATTTGAATGACTTAACTAACCTTCTCCCTACAACATATTACTGTTCCAATATCACGTTCCACCTGAGGAAAATACTGAAAATACAAAAAATTGTTCCCCTTTGAGGAACACATAAAATAACCACACGTACCCTCCTTAGCAAAACGAGTGATAAATCATTCAGACAGCAAAATGAATGATACATCACTTGGAGAAAGAGGACCTTCAACCGAAGTAGGGCAAAGAGAATCATTTGCAAAGAGAAAAAATAGGAAAGGAAGATTGCAGGTGTGCGCGAAGCATTCCCTCACCTTGAGGCACCTTTGAGCAGTCAGTAACTTTTGGCTAATATCTGTCATACCTTTCTATCCACTGTTATCTTGCACTCATGAACTTGGAGCTCAGATTGGCAGTATTCCATCGTATGAAGTACCACTTAACAGCTTGCGTTCAAAATTAATTTAAAAAAATTATAGGCTTACTATGTATATGCAAAGTACCCAGGGGAATCAGTAACTTGATTAATGTCAAACTTCTTTTTTTTTTTACACAGTTATCTTTCACTCAAGAACTTGGAGCTCACACTGGCAGCACTCCATCGTATGAAGTATCATTTGACAGCTTGCGTTCAAAAGTAATTACACAAGATTACAGCTTTAGTTTATATATATGCAAAGCACCAACAGGAAAATTAAACCTATAAAAATCTCGATTCAAAGAGACTTTTGCACAGGAACATCAGAACCACAAACATTTGCCGTTACAATCTGCCCATCCAAGATACATTTAAGCTAAACAGAGCAAAAATACCTTGGCCTGTTATTTGTGGCGACTTAGAGATAAGCTTGAACACCTGAGTTAGTTTAACTCTGAGAGAACATTAAAATTTAAAAGGTATTGAAATGACAACCAACATTTAGAATGTAGAATTCGACGAACATGACATATACAATCCTTTTACCGTGTTTAATCAAGAATTGCTGTGTTAGTGGGGTTATGCGTGGAGAGAGAGATTAATTTAATAAATTTATTACGCCCAAAGACGTCAAACAAAGTTACATATTAGCAGTTACTTACAGTACATCAGAAATCAACAGAAAAAATTACAGCATTGAATTATCAGTATATCAGTTACAAAAATAACATATATGAGATCGTATTCCATTATCACAACAACTGCAACAGACAGTTTAGCAGCCACCAAAGTGTGGATGACGAGTCAAAATTAAGTCTAGGTGGTCATCTTTGAGTAAATATTGCAGGTTTGAAATGGAGAGAGAGAGAGAGAGAGAGAGAGAGAGAGAGAGAGAGAGAGAGAGAGAGAGAGAGACTAAATAACTAGAATGACATGAATTAACCAAACTGTCTTTATATGAATAAATGAAAAATATGATTCACGACAAATTTAGCAAAACTACAAAGATTAGGCATCAGCAAAACTATGTCGCAAAGGCCTCTCTCTCTCTCTCTCTCTCTCTCTCCAAACAAATACGCACGCCCATAAACACCTCAAGGATTAACCGGATGATTATAATATCACAAAAGCGTCGCAGGACGTAAAAATGGATGAATTGCGACGCACCTTAGCTATGCCCAGATACCGAAATGACGAAAGGGTCATTCGTGGATTCGCACCTAATACGAATTCACGGCCCATCAAAGTTTACGGGCTTACCGCCGACGAATCCTTTGGGTTTTAAAAACCCCGAGTGACTGTAGGACTGCGGGAGATTCTCTAGTTTGCTTGCCTGTTTTAGATATAACAGGAGGATATAAGGATATAAACTTTGACGAGTGTTTTAGATATAACAGGAGGATATCAGAATATATGCTTTGATGAGTGTTTTGGATATAACAGGAGGATATAAGAATATATGCTTTGACGAGTGTTTTGATATAACAGAAGGATATAAACTTTGATGAGTGTTTTAGATATAACAGGAGGATATAAGAATATAAGCTTTGATGAGTGTTTTGGATATAAACAGGAGGATACAAGGATATAAGCTTTGATGAGTGTTTTGGATATAACAGGATAGATATAAATTTAGATGCGTGCTTTAGATATAACAGGAGGATATAAGAATATATGCTTTGACGAGTGTCTTAGATATAACAGAAGGATATAAGAATATAAGCTTTGATGAGTGTTTTGGATATAACAGAAGGATATAAGCTTTGATGAGTGTTCTGGATATGACAGGAGGATACAAGGATATAAGCTTTGACGACTGTTTTGAATATAACAGGAGGATGCAAGGATATAAGCTTTGAAGAGTGTATTGTATATAATAGGAGGATACAAGGACGTAAGCTTTGACGAGTGTTTTAGATATAACAGGAGGATATAAGCTTTGACGAGTGTTTTGGATATAACAGGAGGATATAAGCATATAAGCTTTGACGAATGTTTTGGATATATCAGGACGATACAAGGATATAAACTTTGAAGTGTTTTAGATATAACAGGAGGATGTAAAGATATAAACTTTGACGAGTGTTTTCGATATAACAGGAGGATACAAGAATATAAACTTTGAAGTGTTTTAGATATAACAGGAGGATATAAGGATATAAACTTTGATGAGCGACTATACGACTGCAGGAGCCTACCAGTTTGCTTACCTGTTTTAGATATAACAGGAGGACATAAGGATATAAGTTGTGACGTATGTGCGACGTGATTCGTCGGGTGGGGTATGGCTGTTTCCTCTAGGAATAAAATGGTGCCAGTTTAAACACCATGTGGAAATAAGTGTTGAAAACGCTTACAGGGAAAAACTAAGGAGGACCTCGGCCAACGTTAACAAAAATATTTATTCTTTCTCTCTCTCTCTACTATAATATTTTTGTTCCTCTCTCTCTCTCTCTCTCTCTCTCTCTCTCTCTCTCTCTCTCTCTCTCTCTCTCTCTCTCCAATAAAGTGTATTTGTAAATGCATAGGTTCCAACCCGGCGCTCTCTCTCTCTCTCTCTCTCTCTCTCTCTCTCTCTCTCTCTCTCTCTCTCTCTCTCCGATAAAGTGTATTTTGTAAATGAATAGGTTCCAACCCTCCTCTCTCTCTCTCTCTCTCTCTCTCTCTCTCTCTCTCTCTCTCTCTCTCTCTCTCTCTCTCCAATAAAGCGTATTTGTAAAAGCATAGGTCATCCCTCTCTCTCTCTCTCTCTATTTCCCCCCACCCGCAAAACAAAACCAAACCCAAAACGAGGACATCTTCATCTTCATCTTCATCTTCTTCATCATCATCATCATCATCACCATCACCAACCCCTACCTCCACCCACCCCAGGGCAGGGATGGGGTGGGGGGGGATGGAGAGCGAGCAAGCGACCGCCTCCTCTATAAGCGATGATAATTGGTCCCCGGGGAAGCAATAAGACAGTTAAGCGATCGAGTAAGGCCATTACGCGCCGCTCCCTACCGCTCTTTTGAAGCCTATTACGCGCACATCAAAAATTAATTAACCGTCTGGGGCGGCTGCAACAATAATTCGTCGGGGTAGTTTTGTGGCGGAGCGATGAGCTATAGCTAACCGCTTTTGCAAAAAAAAAAAAAAAAAAAAAAAAAAAACTTGTGATTCTCTAACTCCCCTTCCTCCCGCCCCCCCCCCAATTCGTTTGCGCGATTTATTATAATCAGAACACTTATGATTCCACGCCCCCTCCTCTTCCCCACCCCCTTTCTCCCCCCACACCTAGAAGTTTGTCTGCAACATTTTTTAGAACAGGGATGTGTAATGATATGACAGACCACTCTGAGAATCTTAGAACAAATGACTTGATGAGGAGATGTCATAATTCAACAAAGATTACAAATACATATTTACATATACACATGCATACAGACTTACCCACACACTTGCCATGGTCTGCTCATTTAACCACAGCAAGTACTTAAAAAAATTCTGAAAGTTCTTCCATTTCACTGCCCTATTTCGAAACTGGTATTCAATTCCAAAATCAGAGCCGACGTCACCATTTCCATAACCATTTCAAATAATGGTAGGGTGAGACTACGCGTAACTATTATATAGGTATTCACTACTTCATATCGTTGACATCAAATGCTGTGAAATTCAATTATTTATCTCTGGACTTTAATATGCATCAAATTCATGTATAAATGTCAGGATCCTGCCATGAATCAAGTCTGCCGTACTCAAGACAGACTGCTCTCACTCACGGCAGTGTCTCAATCTGCTCTTGGAAACACTCGGCAATCTCCGAACCACAATATAATTCATCCTCTTACTCAAGGAAAGCAAAGGACATCTGACAGTATCGTGAAATGTGACTCTCTTTCCCAAAAAACCAACAGCCTCTACGTTTATAAATATATAACCTTTTGCGAGCATCTTCTACGGCTCTGAAAGCACCGTTCTCCTTTCTCGCAAAATTTATCAGTTTTTGGCTATTTTTACATGGGTACCCCATCCCTACTGTCACCTATACCCTCGCCTTTTCTTCTTCTTCCTCTTTCTTTCTTTCTGTGGCACAGAATGTCTCTTCCTCGTCTAGAGAACGCCTACCTGACGGCTGCAGAGAGAGAGAGAGAGAGAGAGAGAGAGAGAGAGAGAGAGAGAGAGAGAGAGAGAGAGAGAGAGAGTAGTACCATAATTTTTAAGCCATGAACACTGCCAAAAGTGATAAGAATAAAGAGAATATCACCCCCAAAAACTAACTACAGAGGAGAGGGGGGGGGCATCTCTCGCCCCCATTCTCTACCTAACCCCTTCCCCCCTCCTTTAATAATGGAGAACCCCCATCACCCCAACCTTAAATGATGGAGACAGAGTGACAATAAACGCCATCCAAGTCGCCATATAAGATAGCCCCTAGGGTTCGCTCAGGAGAGGAAAAAGGAGAGAAAATTAGGTGCGATGCTTTTTACTAAATAAAAACTCAAAAAACAAATCGTTACAAAAAAAATCTCAAGAAGAGAGAGAGAGAGAGAGAGAGAGAGAGAGAGAGAGAGAGAGAGAGAAGAAGGAGAAGAGAAGAGAGAGAAGAAGAAGAAGAAGAAGAAGAAGAAGAAGAGAGAGAAGAGAAGAGAGAGAGAGAAGAGAGAGAGAGAGGAGAGAGAGAGAGAGAGAAGAAGAAGAGAAGAAGAAGAGAGAAGAGAAGAAGAAGAAGAAGAAGAAAGAAGAAGAAGAAGAAGAAAGAAAGAAAGAAAGAGAGAGAGAGAGAGAGAGAGAGAGAGAGAGAGAGAGAGAGAGAGAGAGAGAGAGAGAGAGAGAGTTTCCAAGATTCACGGATGATGTGAGGCATTGTCAAGATTGCCAAGACCAACACGTCACATGCCACGAAGAGCCAAGGGCCGCTACATAAATAAATAAATAAATAAATATCTTTATAAACAAGAAAGCACAACAGTCACTCATTAACTTACAAGCTCAAGATGAATAAAATAAAACCGGGACGAGGATAGGGCTAAACCTCACGATAAAATTTTTGGTGACTCAATGAAAGGGTCTCGTTACGTACTATAGAATATTGACCAACTATCCGTGGTACAGTCATGTCTCCCCCGTGCCACGTGAATAGCTAAATTAGGCACCCTTTTAACTTAAGGAAACCACCCAAAGTAATACCCGAATTGGAGAAAGAAATATGGCGATGGAAACATTAGTA
>NC_089762.1:40740890-40745890 GCF_040412425.1 Macrobrachium rosenbergii | reverse complement strand
CAAATACCACACATTCCCAAAACGTACTGAAATCACTGTATCCAGTGACTTTCAAAATATCTAAGTAATATCTATATATTCAAAATATAATAGGTGAAAATGATAAGAAAATTTTTGAAGGCGTCAAGAGATGATGAAAACTAAAAAAAATAAAAATAAAAATAAAAAAAAAAGACTACAAGAGCGACACTTGAACACTTGCCGACATTCTCTCCCAAAAATAGACAATCGTTAACTAACCCCTACTTTCCGAAAACCCCTACGTCCCCATTACAAGCCCCTACCTTTTAACACTGAAAAAAAATTTAAATAAAAAGTATAAAAAAATAAAAAAATAAATTTTTTTAATCCATCTTATAAAATAAAAAAAGCTGTTCAATTTCTCACGACGAACATCCCATTTATCAGAACGTCTCATTCATCACCGAGTTACTTTTCCCCGGGCCAGAATTCCCTCTTAACGAAAATTAAACCACGCCAACTAAAATTAATTAAAATACACAATCAAAAGATAAAAACCAAGAAACATTCATATAAATAACTTCTAAAAATTACATTTAACACATTACGGATTCTCCGAAACTGAAACCTCTAGTTGGTATATTTGCGGAATTAAAACTTCCCTTCAGAAATATGCATTCATGTTCGTCCAGATTAATTTAAAATAAGGGTCCAGCTCTCGTACAAATTCCAAACTAACAAAGAACTCTCTCTCTCTCTCTCTCTCTCTCTCTCTTACACACATCACCCAACCATCAACACCTCTAAACAGCAATGGTACCCAATCCACAAAAATTCTTTTCCCACACTACCAGTAGCAAAATAAACCACATACTGCATAGCAGTTTTATTAAAATGCCGAGGGCACAAGCCGTGACTAAACATTAAAACCTCGTATTTGGTCAGGGAAGGAATTTAAATACTTAAATAAACAGACCGCAGCTAATGGTTTTTCCCGCACCAGAAACCGAAGTGCTATTCGACGGGGGCGCGCGCGCGTGGATTAAGGAAACACAAGTAGCAGAAGAAGAAAACCAGAGATGTAGGAGTTAGTAGGGGAAGGGGAAAGGGAAGGGGGGAAGGGGATGGGGATGGGGAGGGAGAGGGGGAGGGTGGAACAGGTAACTCACGGAGCAACAGTATACATGTATACAAATCTCACGTTACCTGTTCCGGTAGAGCGCTGTAAACATTACAGGTGGTAGAAAGGAGAATGTTAGGAATTGGGGAACAAGTACATGTCATGGTAACCAACCAAACAAAAATAAATAACAATACATAAACTAATATGAATAATTAATAACAACATAAAATTTGAAAAATCGAACTCTTCCAGAGTATTGTTTTCTAAATCTAAAAATATGAGTTCAAGAGAAACTAAACCTACCTAGGTAGTTCATTAAAATTCATTGAATTTCTGAAGGAAACGATTGTATGACAACTGAACTAAGGCTAAAATTCGGTTTCAGCAATCATAAAAAAAATAAAAATTATTTACGAAAGATTAGAATTGACAAATCCAGTAATTTCTCAAATCGCTCCTTCATAAACGAACATAAAAAAACAAAAATTGCGCCGAAGTTTCTTCGGCCCAATCGAGTTTTCTGTACAGCATATAATGCTGTATGAGCCGCGACCCATTAAACTTTCACCCACGGCTCGGTGGTGGCCTGTCCTATAGCGATGCCAGACGCACGATTATGGTTAGCTTTAACCTTAAATAAAATAAAAACTACTGAGGCTAAAGGGCTGTATTTTGGTATGTTCGACGATTGGAGGGTGGATGATCCACACACCAATTTGCAGCCCTCTAGCCTCAGCAGTTTTTAAGATCTGAGGCCGGATAGAAAGAGTGCGGACAGAGAAAGTGCGGATGGACAGAAAACTAAAAACCACTTGATAAAAATGTCAAGATAAAAACAATAAAATAAATATTCCGTGTGGCTAATAAAAATGTCAATATAAAAAAATAAATAAATAAAAATAGAATCAATCTGCAGGTCTACACACATACTATATATATATATATATTCCATCCACGCTCAGGCCTGACGCGAATTTATGGCGTCTTCCGTAAACACGCGGCCGCCGGAACGAAAGAAAGAAAGAAACAAATGACAGCCATAGCGAGACCTCTCTCGCCTACCCTGGAAATTACTATTTAACTCGGGGACATAATTCACCAAACTGGCGTTCCCCAAGGGACGGGGGGTGTTCCCGGGGTCTCAGCCAGTCCTCGACTTTCACGCCAAGACGACGGAGGACGGAGATCCTGACGAAGGAGAGGGGATTAGGAGAGAGCGTTAGGACTCTGTTGCTTCAGTCACGGTGGGTATCCGTAGGACCTGACTGATTGATGGATTTACGACTATTCAAACTGGCGTCACAACAACAAGACGGCTCTCCGAAGGGGATTTACAACTAGGGCAAGAGGTCTCAAACACTTTTACCTACCCAGGGGGTTTCATACCTGGAGCCAAAATTAGAAATGGGGGCTTCGACCCCAGAAGGCCGCCCCGCCCCCCGTCTCAAGGACCTAGTTGGGGGTTTCAACCCCAGACACCAGCGGAAACCTAGCCAGGGGTTCAATTCCATCCCAAAAGCCCTAAGCCTATGAATGAGTTTCAACCCCACTGTTTTGGCTCAGTCTTCAGAACTTCCCTCCCCCTAATCCCCCGACCCAACCCCACCCCACTCAGTCCCAGCCAGAGGTTTCGACCACGAACCCCAAAATGGCCAGGCCCTCCGAAGGGCCACAATCCGAATTTAGACACCCTAATCTGCCCGTGGGTTTCACAACTGTCAGAATAGAAACAGATAGAATATAGAACTTAGGCCAAAGGCCAAGTGCTGGGACCTATGAGGTCATTCAGCGATGAAAGGGAAACTGACAGTAAAAAGGTCTGAAAGGTGTAAAAGAAGGAAAACCCCGCAGTTGCACTATGGAACAACTGTTAAAGATAATATGAATGGAAGTACAGTAAAAGGAATGAAAGAGGTTGCAGCTGGGAGCCGAAGGGACGCTATAAAGACCCTTAAATAATGCCTACAGTGCACCACGTGAGGTGCACTGACGGCACTACTACCCCCAAGGGATCACACCTGTCTAGGACACCCCAGGACCTAACGAAAGGCTATAACACTAAACTCCCCCTCCCTCCACCAGTGACAATACACTCACCCCCCCCCAACAGAGGGGCACTCACCCCGTTTCATACTTTCTGGCACAAAAAAAAAAAAATAAAAAACTGAACACTTCAATTATCTAGTAAACCCAATCAAGCATAAGGGAGAAAGTCAGCCATCACTCTTGCTGCTGCCTTGTATCTCAAACCCATCAGCTTTGGCAGTGACGAGTTTGGCCCTCCCCAATTTTTCAGTGGAACAGATTTCAGCTGCCGTCAGTCAAACCTGCTGGAAACGGCCATATGTACGTACATCTATCTATCACGGCCGGGGACGTGTTCTTCGCACGCCATCCATTATTATTATTATTATTATTATTATTATTATTATTATTATTATTACTGGTTGTGTTTTAATGTTCTCGTTGTTTCCCGTTCTGTTAACTTTTGTATAATCATGTTCGCGTCAAAGACGTATGAGGCAGCCATATTTAAGTGTTGCCAAACGTCAAAGATGCATGAGGCAGCCATGTTTAAGTGTTGCCAAACATCAAAAACGTTTGAGGCAGCCATGTTTAAATGTTGCCAAACATCAGAGACGTATGAGCCAGCCATGTTTAAGTGTTGCCATATATCAAAGATGTATGGGGCAGCCAAGTTTAAGTGTTGCCAATCGTCAGATAATTTTGCATCATTCCTTAATTTTCTTTCTTCGTGAGAAAGTGAGGGATGAATTATCAAGTAAATACTGATACTTAAGGTCCCACGAACATTTTTAATCCAAATCAGGACCAAGAATGAATGGGAGATACCCGACATAAATTTGTGCGCGAGAATATCCTCGTATCAGTATGAGTAATATTTCCTAATTATTATTGTTTATTAATCTGTTTATGTAGATGCGTCAAGAAGCCAGAAACGTTATACGTAGTTTTTGTTTATAAATAACTAATTTATTCAAGAAAAAAAATTTAATTCTTGATACACTTTATTGACAGTCACTTTTAATCAATCATACATAATTATGCATATATATATATATGTAAACATATATATTAAACATATATATTATATACATACATATGTATAATATAACTATATATACATACATATGTATAAATATAACTATATGTGATACACATATATATATATACATATATATATATATATATATATATATATATATATAGAGAGAGAGAGAGAGAGAGAGAGAGAGAGAGAGAGAGAGAGAGAGAGAGAGAGAGAGAGAGAGAGAGAGAGAGCTCTCAACTCCCCACAAAGTTCAATACAGCCCTTTCTGTCTGACGTGGCAAAGGAAAATGTTTGTACAAACTCGATTTCTGATTGGTACACCAAGCGGTCAGTCGAGCATACGAAAAAAAATAAATAAAAACAAAACTGTGTGAAAGACCATACGTCAGTTCCTCGCCTAACTGAAAGCCCTTTTCAAAAAAATATGATAGTTTTACACAAACAAAAAATGTATCCGTGCCAATGACTAATGATCATCACAATTGAAAGATGAATCATTTATATATATATAAATATATATATATATATATATATATATATATATATATATATATATATATATATATATATATATATATATATATATATATATATATATGTGTGTGTGTGTGTGTGTGTGTGTGTATGTACACAAATCAAAATCAGTGTTGCCATGAGAGAGAGAGAGAGAGAGAGTAAAACGCATGTGCAACCATACATCCATAAATCAACAACTGTTTATACGTAGCTTATATACATATATGTATACACGTTATATACACACACACATATATACATTATGTAAACAAGCATTAAGAGCCACATATAGGGGAAAAAGTCACGTTCTCCACAATCAAAACGGGA
>NC_089762.1:40725890-40733390 GCF_040412425.1 Macrobrachium rosenbergii | reverse complement strand
ATATATATATATATATATATATATATATATATATATAATGTACATACAGTACATACGGTATATACATATACGCATGCGTGTTCAACCCAGCAAAAACACGTGCGCAAAAAACAATGACCAAAAACACAAGAAACATAAAAGCACAAAAACAACGAAGCACTAAATAATGCAAAAAGCAATATGGCTGCAAATGAGGCAGAAGCGCTCACTTCATTCAAAATATCACGAATTGAGTGCCAAGTCGGCCGGTTATAGCTAATTATTGCTAATAATTGCTAATTATCTCGTTCTTGAAACAACGCTCGTGAAACTAATGGTGCGTGAAACGCAGAACTGAAGTAATTCGATCAAAAAATGCAATTGTTGGTGTCAATGGACTGTGGCTCACATGGAGGAATATTTTTTTTTATTTTCTTGTAATTTTTTTTCTCAATTTTCGTGTAATTTTTTTTTCTGAATTTTCATGCAATTTTTTTCTGAATTGTCTTGTATTTTTTTTTCTCAATTTACTTGTAACTTTTTTTCTGAATTTTCATGCAATTTTTTTCTGGATTGTCTTGTATTTTTTTCTCAATTCACTTGTAATTTTTTTTCTGAACTTTCACGTAATTTTTTTTTCTGAATTTTCTTGAAGTCTCTAACGGATGTTAGAGGGGTTATAGTTGAATGAGTTATAACAGGTATTTAAGGGTTATAGTAATAAGTTATAACAGTTATTGTCAAGGGTTATATAACAAATGATAAAAGGTATTGTAGGAGATTATAGTAATAACAGTTCTAGCAATTATTGTGGGGAGTTATAGTAATAACAGTTATGACAGCTACTCTGGTGGGTTATAGCAATAACAGTTATCCCAGCTGTTGTGAGGGGTTATAACAACAACAGCTACAAGGAAAACGAAAAGGTAAAAAAGGGGGTTATAATTAGAAAACAAAACCCTTTGTGCCAGAATAAGCACAAGAATTATTTACATTTTTTTATTTATTTATTCCCCCTTTAGCTATCCTTTGTTTCCCAGTGTCTACGATACAATGGCACTGAAATGGCATTCTCTCTCTCTCTCTCTCTCTCTCTCTCTCTCTCTCTCTCTCTCTCTCTCTCTCTCTCTCTCTCTCTCTCATAATTATAATTCCCCCTTCGGTTTAAGTTATTCCAAAGGTATTGTGAACTGGATGTTAAACGACCTTTGTGGTTTAATATCTGTGAATGTAAAATGGTCATGCGTATGTAAGTGTCAAAAACATACATATATACATATACAAGCATTAAGCTACAAATGTCCTCCCTTGATGGCCGTGTGGTTTAATTCGCTTCACTGTAGTCCTGAGTTCATGGCCGTGTGGTTTAATGCGCGTCACTGTGATCCTGAGTTCTTGTCACCGTGGTTCGACCCCACGAGACGACGGACTTCTTATCAACTAAAAAATCCCCCTTCGGGTGACAGATATGAAAATATATTATTTCAGAGGTAGAGCGAATAAGGTGTTAGAGGACATTTGTAGCTTAATGGTTGCATATGAATCACGGTGATGTGATAAATTTCATTCATATATACATATATATATATATATATATATATATATATATATATATATATATATATATATATATATATTATATAATTTATAATATATAATACATATATATTATAAAACATATAATATAAAATACAATATATACATATATATATATATAATATACACATACATACATACACATATCTACATGTATATATATATATATATATATATATATATATATATATATATATATATATATATATATATATATATATATATATATATATACATACATACATATATATATATATATCTCCTCTCTCTCTCTCTCTCTCTCTCTCTCTCTCTCTCTTCATGTAGATAAAGGTTTGAAGAGGAGGGCGGGAGAGTGTGGATACAGGAGATTTGGCCCCTTAAAATATGCACCGTCACGTCTAAAGACTGGGCTGCCGTATCAAGAGAACACGGCCCATGACCACATGACCACCAGGAGGGGGGAGGGGGGGCGTGTTCCCGTGTTTCCCGCAAGCAAGCAAGCAAGCTTCCTCCGTATGCGGCGTCACGAAGGAGTTTCGTCAAGCATCGTCCTAAATATAGGACCTGTTTTAAATATTTTCTTTTTCTTGGAAGTCACAGTCGTGGTGCCCGCTACGGAGGAGGAAGATTGAGTCAATTTGGGTTAAAATTGAGTCAAAACTATTTTAAAAATTAGTCAAATTAAATTACGAGTCAAAAGTTAGTCAAAATCGAGTCAGAATCGAGTCAAAATTGAGTCGAGTCTGAGTCAAAATGAGTCAAAATTAAGTCAAACTGAGACAAAACTAAATCAAAATCATTTTCATTTTTTCCCCCTTTGAAGTTACTTGAGGCGTGCGCAGCGGAGAGGCAGAATCGAGTCAAAATGAGTCAAAACTGTCAAAATGAGTCAAAACTGTAATCAAATTCGAATAAACAAAAATGACTCAATACTGCATCAAATTTAGGCCAAATTGATTCAAAAGTTAAGGTTAAAACAGAGTCAATTCGAGTCAAAACCATGTCAAAAACTGAGTCAATAGGAGTTAAAATCAAGTCAAACTGAGTCACACTGAGTCAAAATTGAGCCAACATCGAGTAAAAAGTCAGTAAAAATCGAAGAAAAAATTAGTCAACGTGAATCAAAATTGAGTCAAGTTGGGTCAAAACTGAATGAATATGGGTCAAAATCGCGTCAAAATTAAGCCAGAATCGAGTTTTAAAAATTACTGAAAATTACTTTTAAAAAAATGAGTAAAAAATACTTTTTAAAAATTAGTAACAATTACTTTTAAAAAAATGAGTACAAATCTAATAAAAATTAAGTCAAAATCGTCAAATATAAGAAATAAACAAAGCCTCCACAATACAATAAAACCGAAAAAACCACGAAAAATAATAAAAAAAAAAAAAGAAATCGTCTACGAAGTGCCGCGTATTGTAAACACTAAACGCGTCGCCTTCGTCAGCAGCAGCAGCAGCAGTAGCCTGCAGCAGGAAGAGCAACTAGCTCACTAGCTACCAGCAACCGGCTGGCGTTGCTTCAGCAACAAACTACGACAATGACAACGTAGCTACGACGTAACTGTGCCTGAGACTATATTTACGACACCGCGTTATTAACCCAACACCGACCATAACGTCCCTCTAACCCCCTCCCCTCCCTACCCCCCTCTCTCTCCCTCTCCCTCCTCCTCCACCAAAACAGCCAATAACAGACCTACCTACATGCCTACCTACCCCTCCGACAACCAACCAACCCCCCGGTGGATACATGCCCCCCTTGAATGTCACAATCTGAAATCTTCATTGCGAGAGAGCCTCTCTCTCTCTCTCTCTCTCTCTCTCTCTCCCTTGTTATTACTGTTGTTGTTCTTGATATTGTTCTTCTTCTTCTATATCTTCTTTTTTCTTTCTCTCTCTCTCTCTCTCTCTCTCCCCTTTACTTCTTCTTCTTCTTCTCTCCAGGAAGAGCAGGAACGAGAGAGAGAGAGAGAGAGAGAGAGAGAGAGAGAGAGAGAGAGAGAGAGAGAGAGAGAGAGAGAGAGAGAGAGAGGAGTGTACATAAAACCTAAACAAAAGAACATCAACATTCATTTAACAAAACTGCGGAAAATTTTTCAAATAATAGGGCGTAACAGCGCCCCCAATCATATTCGTGGAATATTATCGAAAGGTTCTTGGTATAAAAATAACATAATAAAGAAGAATTAGCTAAAGGAGTTTGATTTCTCAGCTTGATAGTGAGTGAGAGTAGTGTACGGTTATTAAACATTTTGTTTATGTCAGAGTGGCTGAGGTAAGAATGCTAATGAGTATATTTGAGATGCAATACGGCACATCAGTCATTCTTCTGACCAATACCGGAGTGTCAGAAAATTAACTTCCTTACGGTGTAAGAAATAGAGAATTTAGGCCAAAGGCCAAGCACTGGGACCAATGAGGTCATTCAGCGCTGAAACGGAAACTGACAGTAAAAGTTTGAAAGGTGTAACAGGAGGAAAACTTGCAGTTGCACTATGCATCAGTTGCTAGGAGAGGGTGGAAAGTAAGATGGAAGAGAGAATATGAAAGGTGGCTGAGTAAAAGGAATGAAAGAGGTTGCAGCGAGGGGCCGAAGGCACGCTGCAAAGTAATGCCTACAGTGCACCACATGAGGTGCACTAACGGCACTATCCCCCTAAGGGGTTACGATGTAATGTCTTTAGACCCTGTATAACCATCAGAAGGAACAGAGTGAGTAAACAGTCAAATCTGCTGAAAAATCCCACAGTGAAGTTTCACATTCACAGCTGATCTCTGATCCCCTTTTCCTCAGGGAGCAACCAGATTTGATTAACAACAGCACCAGTATGGAGTAAATGTTCCTCGCTGTCGAACCTCTCAGTTCCAGAGGTCCTTTATTCCCCACACCGTTGGACTGTGGAACAATCTCCCAGAGGATGTCGTGTAACTGGAACTTCCTAAGTGCAAGCGAAGATGCAATGCATTACTGCCCAAAAAGAATTCTTCTTGACATCTATTTTAATAATTTACACATTTTCTATTTACTTAGTAATCGTTAATTTATTTCATTTTTTTTATTTTTAATAAGTGATCTCTTCATTCTATATTTCCCATGACCTTCTGTTACCCCTTTCTGATGAACACCATATTCTTTGAAAGCTTGAATTTCAGATCAATGACCCCTGTGGTGGGCTTGTCCCATATGAATAGGGTTCCTCTTCCGAATATAATAATAATAATAATAATAATAATAATAATAATTATAATAATAATAATAATAATAATTCTTCATAATAATAATAATTACGCCGCTCCTATCCTTCCTGCGCTTTCACTTTCACGAGTCGCCACTTATCTCCAGCCTCCCTTCTCATAGTTCTCATCAAAGTAGGTCTGAGTCTTCTACCTCTTCGAATCCCAGAAAGTTTAACTAACTGCGTGATAGACAAAACAGCTAAAATCAAGACCCACAAAACCACTGAGAGATCAAATAAACCGCTGATGACTTTCTCAGCCTTCATGATTATTTTCTTACTAGGTCAGATCCCAAGGCTGGGAAACATGGAAGCTGGAAGTGTTCGAGGAGATAAAACACTGATTCAGGTGTTTGACAACAAAAAGGTCACAACAGCCAGACTAATCACCTCTCTCTCTCTCTCTCTCTCTCTCTCTCTCTCTCTCTCTCTCTCTCTCTCTCTCTCTCTCTCTTCTTCTTCTTCTTCTTCTTCTTCTTCTTCTTCTTCTTCTTCTTCTTCCCCCTCTCTCTCTCTCTCTCTCTCTCTCTCTCTCTCTCTCTCTCTCTCTCTCTCTGTACTAGTCGTCCGCATCCTATGTCACGGAACTGAATTTTAGCAAGTCGTAGGAAATATCATAAATAAATTTTAAAAGATCGTCATCTTCAAACACTGGAAATTCGGATGTAGCAAAACTCTCTCTCTCTTTTTCCCCTGTATTTGTCTTCATCCTACGTCAAAGCACTGCATTCCTACCGTGTAGAAGGAATTCAATTAAAGAGAGAGAGAGAGAGAGAGAGAGAGAGAGAGAGAGAGAGAGAGAGAGAGAGAGAGAGAGAGAGAGAGAAAAGCTAAAAAAAAGGGGGGAACATATTATTGCTGTGGACGATGGCGACGTCCATCCTCCTCCTGCAATACCTTTTGAGGGGGGGAGTAGGGAGTAGGGGAGGGGGGAGGGGAAGGGAAGGAAATTCTTTATCCTCCTCTCCTCCTCCTCTCCCCCACAATCCGCGAGTGAGGTTTTGTGGAAAACTATTTTGTTACTGTCAGCTCTAATTGCCTGTGCTTTCTCAGCTCTTTTAATGATGATCTTATTTCTCTTAATGTTCTTCTTTGTATCTTATAGTGATGCTGTATTTTCTTCGGGGAGTCAAGTAATTGCGGTCTTTTGTGGCTGGCGCTAATTATAAAGTTGGAGATCTTCTTTTTTTTTTTTTTTTTAAGGAATCGCGTTAAAAGATTTTATGCGTGTGGGTGTCGTGAATTATACACGAAGGAACAGACACGTGTGTGTGTGTGTGTGTGTGTGTGTGTGTATGTGTATATATATATATATATATATATATATATATATATATATATATATATATATATATATATATATATATATATATATATATATATATATATATATATATGGGGATTAGGAACACGTAGCCAAGGACAGAATTCCAAAACTTGAAAGTATCAACATCACGAAATCGCAACATCAATCCTCAAAGGTTATACAAGTGTACAGTTCAAAAAAAAAAAAAAAAAAAAAAAAAAATCAACTCACAACTGGTCGCCTACCTACAACGCGCCCTCCGTATCAAACCATTCCGCGAGAACGTACAGTATAATGTATGAAATGCGTAAAATGTATAAAGTTATTTCCCCTCTCTTCGAGAAAATTATTTATGAAGGTATTCGGTTACTTGGAGGTTGCTTTTCAATTTCCTCAAGTTGCTTCGAGAGGCGCCGCTGCAATAATTTAAAATCACGATGGCCCAGGCAGCGATAAAGGGTTTAGAAACATACACACAAACACACACACACACACCGCTGCAATAATTTGAAATCACGATGGCCCAGGCAGTGATAAAGGGTTTACAAACACGCACAAAGACACATACACACACACACACACAAACAAGGCGACAGCAACAACCGCCTATTAAATACACACACACACACACAAACATGTGGCAGCAACAGTCGCCTATTAAACAAACACAAAAACACACATACAGACATGGAGGCAGCCGAAACACATACACACACAAACACACATACACAAACAAAGTGGCAGCAACAGCCGCCTGCTAAACACAAACACACCCATACATACAAACATACACAAACAGCAGCCTACTACGGAAACCAACCTCCTTCCCTTCGCCCCCCCCCCCAACAACAGCCGAATTTATGCCATGGGGGGGGGTCATGTCGCCTTTATTTAACCACCCCCCGTCTTCCCCCCACCAATTACACGCTACCTCTGGGCCCACTTGGAGCCGCGCTAACCAATCCTATCAACACCATTACCTTTCCCCTTTACAGTACCTTTACCCCTACATTACTCTTCCCCCCCTCTGTATTACTGCTATGTATCCACATAACTAAGGGACGACCACCCCTCCAACGCCCCCTTCCCCCCCCACAAAGGTCGTCCCATCTTAGTAAATCACGACGTAACCGTTCTTGCTTTCCTCAACTGATAATTTATGAGCACTTAAAACCACAATACGCGCGCGCGCGCATCTTTCGAAGCATAATTTGTTTTATTCGTTTTCTTTTCGGTCTGGTAACGAAATCATAAATAACGAGAGAGAGAGAGAGAGAGAGAGAGAGAGAGAATTTGTTTTAATTTTTCTAACAACGAAACAACTGGATTTACGAGAGAGAGAGAGATTTTGTTTTGGTTTTTTCTAATAACAAAAATTATAAACAACCGAACTTGGTA